>NW_026067891.1:10396220-10502610 GCF_014885135.2 Alexandromys fortis | reverse complement strand
CCCCCCCCCCCCCCCCCGGCTGGGATTAAAGGCCTGCTCCGCCGCCACCACCCGGCCAAAGTGGAATGTCTTTATAGAGGAAAATATTTGAGGTTGGCCTTATCAGAATCTCCCTCTGGCAGTTCACTTCACTGCCTACATCCACACCTGCAGGTGTTTGCCTGGGGCTCTAATGTCCAGCAACCTGATAATGGACAAAGAGCTGCAGGTGTGGACTGCTAGCCAGAGCCCAGGCTGAACACAGTGAGCTGCAAAGGAGCCTATTTGTAGGGAGGGTTTGGTCATACAGTCACTGGGGAAGCAGCCAGGACTGAGTGCCTACTATAGAGCTCCATAAGTACATGCCTTTCTGGATTTTATTTGTGTGTGTGTGTGTGTATGTGTGAATGTATGTCTGCTGCCAGTGGAAGCCAGTAGTGGGGATTAAGATCCCGTGGGACTGGAATTACAGATTGTTATAAGCCACATATGGGTGTTGTGGGTGGAGCCCAGGTCCTCTGGAAGTGCTTTTAATGGCTGAGCCACTTCTCCAGGCACAGGCTTTTCTTTGTTGTGCCGTGGTCCAGCTTTCAGTGAGAGCATCTGTCTTCCATCATACTGCTTTCCACCTGTGTCGTTGGTGTCTAGATGACAGTCGGTACCATTTGCTACCCCCGATTCAGTCCGCAAACATTTTTTTCTCCCCAGGGATGACCCTGAAAACGATAACAGTGAATTACCCACTGCAAAAGAATATTTCAGAGATCTCTACCACCGTGTCGATGTCATCTTCTGTGATAAAACAATCCCCAATGACCCTGGGTTTGTGGTTACGTTATCAAATAGGATGAATTATTTTCAGGTATTGAACATTTGCTCTTTGCCACTTTTATTTATCCTTCCTAGAAGACACACTATATATTTGTGAAAGAAACTGTATGATGCTCTCAATAAGAAGGAAGACAGTGCCTTGCTTGGTATGGACTTGGCTCAGACAGAGGTTTCAAGTTCCCCGCTTCCCTGGGCTCCACAGCAGATTTAAGACTAGCCTGGGCCACACAGCATCAAGCCTCAAAGTGCTGAAAAGTTAAAATTGGTTGAGTTAGAAGATATATTAAAGATTAATATATCTAAAGAGATAAATACTAATTTTGATATAACCTATCACATTATATTTACTTTTTAGCAGTCGGCATTGTACTGTATAACTATATACAGTTAGTTAAGCAGGAAAGACAAGTAGGTTACTTCCATGAGGACACCATTAGGAATGCTGTTTCGTTATGGGCAATAGTAAAATAAATTTCTGGGGAATTTTAATTCATGCTAACCATGTAGATCACATTCTGTGGAAATGTAAATAATTAGCCCCAAATTTAATAAACACATGTCCAACCTTTCCCTAGAGTGCCAACCTCTTTCTGGTCCTTCTCTACCTCCTAGGTTGCAAAGACAGTTGCACAGAGGCTCAACACAGATCCCATGCTGCTGCAGTTTTTCAAGTCTCAAGGGTAAGTGAGGCTCACTCTGTTGCTCACTGATACTCTTCCTTGTGTGCTGTCTGAGTTCCTCCAGGCATCGTGGGAACACCTGCATCTATTTCTTTCTTAGTTTGAAATACACATGTGTTCTTACTTATACCTCAGCCACGTGACTTTGAGGTGATAAAGGTTTACCTCCTCTACTGTTATATTTGATAATGGTTGGCCCGCCCTGCTTCTTTGGGTCCTGTGCAGCTGTATGCTATCCCCACACAAGCTGAGAGATTCAGGTCTGGGCCAAGTGGGCTAGGTAGGTGCAAGCCAGGTTTCAGACAGTACACAACCAGCTATTTTTGTTTATTCTCACTTGCTGTGTATTGTAGACCAGTAAACAATTTGCTTATTGTTTTCTTGTGTGCTGTTTTCTTGTAGTTACAGAGATGGCCCTGGTAACCCTCTTAGACATAATTATGAAGGTACTCTAAGAGATCTTCTACAATTCTTCAAGCCAAGACAACCTAAGAAACTTTATTATCAGCAGGTATGAATCCAAGTCAGTGTGACTAGGTGATAAAGGGAAGCTATGAGTTCTCTAAACAAGCGTCTCTTTTTTCCCCATAGCTGAAAATGAAAATCACAGACTTTGAGAACAGGAGAAGTTTTAAGTGTATATGGTTAAACAGCCAGTTTAGGGAAGAGGTGAGTGTTTCTTCTGATTGTCACTGTGGTCTCTTTGGAGCTTTAGCACTGATGCGCATGAGAGCACTCTCTCCTTCAGTGCAGGCATGGAGTGAGGCCTTTAAAGGCTGGACGTGATAGAGCATGGCTGAGCTAGCAGAGCTGAAATGAGAGCTTGGAGTGGCCCCCTGGCCTAGAGCCAGGCCACCACACGCTGCTGCAGCCTTGGCCTAGCTTAGCTCATCACCCATCAGGATAGGCTCACAACCAGGCTGTGCCCCTATGCTTTATCCATAAAAGAAGAGCATACTTGCTTGGTTACCAGGCCATTTTACCTCCCAACTCCACCATAATTCAGAGACTTGAGACCTAAATACTGTGTTTTCTGTATTGTTGGTGAGGTTCTAACCCCTGAGTTACTGGTGCCTTTCCTGAGGACCAGCTCTCTGTGTTCCTGTGCTCTTAGTTAGGGTGACCCAGGGATGCTCTCTCAGATACTGTTCTGATCTACAGTCCTTCCCGGTTTGGAGGAGGTGGTCCATAATTGGGGCTGCTAGAGTGGGACTTTGAGTGATAGCTCACCTCTCTTCCCAGCTTGAACTAGGGAGTTCTTGGGTTTGTTGTAGCAGAAATCTGTTTCCTTTAAAGCACTTGTAACACTCTGTCATCACCTAGGAAATAACACTATACCCAGACAAGCATGGCTGTGTCCGGGACCTGTTAGAAGAATGTAAAAAGGCCGTGGAGCTTGGTGATAAAGCATCAGGGAGACTTAGGCAAGTATCTCTGGAGCTGCAGGAGGTTGGGGCAGCCAGCCTCTTCCGAAACTGAATGGAAATCAAATAGCCTTTCTTCGGCGGTTGCTGTTTTGGAAAGGCCAAGCCTCTCTCCCCTTCTGCTGTTAACTGTAGTAAATGTCTGTGATGCCAGTAGCAAAGGAACAATGTGTTCCAAGGTACTTGGGGAGTGTGTGTGTGTGGGGGGGGGTCCCATATATCTTCAGTGGGTAAGAAGTTTCTGGTTTAGCCTCTGTGCAGATATAAAGTGAGGTCGCAAATTCTGCTTTTCTGAGCATGAGTCTGGTGGGTTTTTTTTTTTTTTTTTTTTTTTTTTTTTCCCTTATGGATGCCTCATAGACAGGTGGCTTTGGGGCTGTTTGGTTCCCTAAAATGCTATCTTTGATCTTTCTCTTTTTCTCTCATTTGTTTTTCTTTCCTTCTCTCTTTCTCATTTTTCCCTCCCTCCCTCCTTTCTTCCTTCCTTATTTTACTCTCCAAAGTCTTTATTGAACCAATTACGTTAAATCACAAAACATTTCACTTTTTTTTTTTTCAAGACAGGGTTTCTCTGTATAGCCTTTGCTGTCAGTCCTAGAATTAGCTCTATAGACCAGTGTGCGCCCTCACTCCTGGCAGAGCCTGGCTAAAAATCAAAGTATTAGCAAAAGCTTCTGCATGCTTCCAGGATGGTCCTCTTGTCACACCCCCGCCCCCCAACACGCTGTAGATCAGATCTTAAATGATGGCCTCTTCACTCGTCACATGGCTTTAAGAAATAAATCACTAAAGAAACCCAAGTACAGTGCCACAACTGCTCAGAGGCATCTGTAATTCTCATATTACTCCATTTATAAGAACTCGGGCATGAATAAATCTGACCCAGTGCTCTATAGCACACTACATCGCCATGGGGCTAGCTTCAGTATGCTCTTCCACCTCTACGACCACCAAGATCCAATAGGAAACCTATTTTTGTACTCTGCTCAGCCTGCTGGCCTCTTGTATTATACTCAGTGACTAGTCTTCCAATAAAAAATTCATAATAAAAGTACAGTACACAAAGCATAATTAAGCCAAGCGTATGGTCATGCTCAGAGTTCCTTCTCCTGAGTATACATACATGTCATCATGCCCCTTTCTTGTGTATTTCCGTGAGTGCCAATATGTCATTGCCCCGTTTTTCTTCTTTCAGGCTGCTAGAAATTGTGAGCTACAAAATTATTGGTGTGCATCAGGAAGATGAGCTATTAGAGTGTCTGTCCCCTGCGACGAGTCGGACGTTTCGAATAGAGGTAGCTGTTGCCTGCCGGCCTCAGAACCAGTGCCACTGTGGTGGGCTGTATAGAGTTTCATTCCCAGCTTTTAAAATGCTGCACTATGAAAAAAATACACACAGCGTAAGATAATGCAGCCACTATTCGGTGTGTACTTGGTGGTGTTGAACACAGTTGCCTTGTAAGCATCCTCTTCCAGAGCAGTTCATCCCAAAGTACTGCTGTCTGCTTTTGTGCACTTGTGAGGGAAGTCTTTATAAGTTTGGGCCAGATGTGGTGAAACACACTTTTTTCCTTTGGTATTATTGCCTGCATGTACATATCTGTACCTCATGAATGCAGAGTCCAGAAAAGGTGGTGGTAAATCTGCTGGAGCTGGAGTTACAGGCGGTTGTGAACCACTGTGGGTTCTGGTAATGAAACCCAGCTCCTTTGGAAGAGCTATCAGTGCCCTTAACTACTAAGTCATCTCTCCAGCTCCACTGTTGGCTCGGAGCTTTGATTCCAGTACTCAGGAGGCAAAGACAGGCCAGACTGATCTATATTCCAAGTTCTGGGCCAATCAGAGCTACATAATTAGGCCAAACATACAAGTAAAAAAATTAGTTTGGGCTCAGACAGAATGACCACCCCTCACCCCAGCTTGGTAGCCCGAATTTGATCTCCTAGACTCACATGGTAGATGAAGACAACTGGCTCCTGTGGGTTGTCCTTTGACCCCGACGTGCCTACCGTGGCAGGTGTGTGTGCATACACACACACAAATCAATTGATAATGTGTAACTTGATATGTGGGTGCAAAGCACGCCCAGGCAGAAACTCTGGGTCAGTAGTGGAAATAGAGCTACTGCTATTTCTACAGTAACTGGTTATAAATGTTTTGGTTTCTTCCAAGAAACCTGAACTGTCTTGACTGAGTTAGCTGAGTGTGGCCTTTTGGTAGAAATGTCTGCCAGCAGCATTACATTACAAACTGCCCGAGGCTTATGAGCTTAAATAGAAGAACAGTTTGCAATGCTCACAGTGGCCTTGTTTGCCAGTACATTCTCTAACAGGAGCCCCTTTCACTCTGCCCCCCTCCCCCCATCCACCCACCTGTTTACACCACCTGAGGTCTGGGTTCATCTGCATCTAAATGGGAGTTTACCCATTGAGTCAGGTTAGAGTTTAAATAATAACCACACTTAGAGGAAGTCTTTGTGTTTAAAATATGTCTCCAGGAAATACCTTTGGACCAGGTAGACATAGATAAGGAGAATGAGATGCTAATCACAGTGGCGCATTTCCACAAAGAGGTGTTTGGGACTTTTGGAATTCCATTTTTGCTGAGGATACACCAGGTAAGACTCCTGTCTGAACTCTGGGCCTTTGAAGTACTTGTTGATCTCAGCTGATGGGCAGGCAGCACGTCAGTGCACTGGGATAGCATGTTCTGCCTGAGCTCACCTGTTTGTCTTCCAGGGCGAGCATTTCAGAGAAGTGATGAAGCGAATTCAGAGCCTGCTGGATATCCAGGAAAAGGAGTTTGAGAAGGTGTGTGCTCTTTGGAACCTGGCTAGGCTTTAGTGGCTAGCACTTGAAGCTGAGTGAGGCTGCTGAGCCTCTTGGGCAAAACAGCAGGGATAATGGAGAAGTTTATCTTTTGTTTTCCAGTTTAAATTTGCAATTGTCATGATGGGCCGGCACCAGTACATCAATGAAGATGAATATGAAGTGAATTTGAAGGACTTTGAGCCACAACCTGGTAAGAGGCTCTCAACAGAGGCCTTCATTTGGCCTGTAGGTCTTGGAACCATGTGCAGCCATTGAGAGTCAGCAGCACCCTTGGCGTTGAGTGAGTTTCCCACAGCTCAGGCCTCTGCATTTCCAAGGATGAGAGCTTTTGCTGTGCATTAATGGGCTGAGGTGTGGGTGATTCTGCTTCAAGTTCCCCCTCGGGCTGTGTTTTAGCATTTGATTTGCATCAGCTTGTGTTGTGAGCAGCCCCTGACTCCAGCTGAATGAATCTGAGGTGAAGACTGGTTCAGATCTGGTTGCCAAGGGTCTTAATGGTTTGTTCTCTGTCCCTGCAGGTAACATGTCTCATCCTCGGCCTTGGCTAGGGCTCGACCACTTCAACAAAGCCCCAAAGAGGAGTCGCTACACTTACCTTGAAAAGGCAATTAAAATCCACAACTGACTTCCTTCCGTGTCCAAGGCGAGGGACAGCTCGTGGGTGTGTGCCCTTTTTAACAGCTGTAGAACTTTTGGTACACGTGCACTCTAGCCGAAGTCTCCAGCAAGAGGATTTGCTGCTGATGTTAATTTTATTTTGTTGAGGCTGTTCTGTTTGGCTTCTCTGTATCTATTGACTGCCCTTTTTGAGCAAAATGAAGGTGTTTTTATAAAGCTTGGATGCCAATGAGAGTTATTTTATGGTAACCACAATGCAAGGCAACCATCAGCATCACGGGAGAAGAGATTCCTAGGATGCGAGTCCCTGGCAGAGGCGTCTGGTTTGTGCAGGCAGCCTGGCCCCCTGCCCGGGTCCTGCGCAGCTCTGCAGTTAGAGCTAGTCAGGCCGATGTGTAGGCTCGTCCGACTTTTCCTTCAGTTAGACTTTGAGTGACCTGTGCACATCTGTAAAGGCAAACCAGAGAAACCACCCTGCGCAAAGCACTCTGCTTCACTGTGTGTGCTGCTGGCCCTCTCTGGGGCTCCTCTCCTCAGCTGCCTGGGGTGTTTTTAATAAACACCTCACTTCCTCAGCCATTGGCAAAGTGGATACACTGAGTTCAGTCCTGACAGCTAGGGGTCTTTTTATACATGGAGAACATTGTCAGATACAATTAAGGTTTACTCTGTTGCCTCTTGGCAAACAATGATCTGAGCAGGTGAAAGAATCACTCTAGGTTTCTGTGAGGACGGAGTGGATGAGCAGCAAAGGAAGAGCGCCTTTTAGCAAGAGCGCATGCTCGCTAGTGGTTAGTAAGCTGTTGACTTTGTAAAAAAGATAAAAGAAAAACAGGAAAAAAAGGAAAATTAAATTGTATATTTAATGAATGAAACCTGTACAATTTGCCCCTGGGAGGAGGTCTTTTCTGTTGGGTGAGTGCAAGTGAACTTGGCCGACTTGGACACTCTGTAGCTTTATTTGAGTCCTCTCTTTGTCCTTTTGTGGGAGCTAATGCCAGCTGCGTGTCTAGTTTTGAGTGCAAATAGAATCAGCAAGCCACACTTCTTTTCCCTCCCTCCCCAGTACTTCCGTTTGTTTCTGTAGCAGCAGTGTACACCAACTCTCCTGTATATTGCCTTTTTGCTGGAAAATGTTGTATGTTGAATAAAATTTTCTATAAAAAGTATAATCCAGTGAGTGCTGTGGAAGCCGAGGACGAGTATCCTCTCCCTGGAAACAGGCTGGGAGCCTTGCCTTGAGTCAGGGGTTCAACCACTATGTATTTTTCTCAGATATTGGATTTTTCCTTTGGGTGGCAGTTTTTTGTCTTGCACTGCAGGCTAGAACATGCTATGTAGGCCAGACTGGTTTTGAACTCAGAGATCCACCTGCCTCTGCCTCCTAAGTGCTGGGCTCAAAGGTGTGAACCACCACCCTTGGCTTCACTTTGGTTTTGGCCTCTAACATTTGAGCTTGAGAAACAAGGTTTTTGTAAGGTATCTAGTCCTAACAGTCAGGAAGCAGAGGTAGGAGTATGTCAGCCTGTGCTCCAGAGCTCCTGTCGAGAGTTCAACGGGATGTAACTGGTGGTGGAGTACTTGCCTGGGTATGCAAGGCCCTGGGCTTCATCCCCCAGGATCTAAGGAAAACCCAAGAGTCCTCACTGGGACTGGGGAGATTGGAGGTCTCTGGCTGAGCTGTCCATGGGAGGGTACCGCTGGCCTGGTTCTGAGCCACCTGCACGCTGGCTTCCATTTTCCTTTTGCACTATGAATTGTGTGCCTTCCAATAACTTGTGTTGTACAGATCAGTGGGATAAGGAGCAGATCCTGGGGGACCCTGTAGGCCTTGATCCTGCTGTGCCCTTTGGAGAAGTTACTGGCAGTCATAGGCAAGGCAATGAGGACTGCTCACCCAGTGTCGGCCTTTGAACTCCAAGGTTCCTGTTTGAGGTTTTGTTGGGGCTGGTCAGTCTAGGTACCCACAATTTCTATTCCCCCTTAAATATTAAATGACTATTTTTCAACGAACTTCTTGTAGTGTTTCTTGTGTGCCGCATTCATTTCCCATCCATCTTGAGTTCGTTTACCTGGTTTGGGGGAAGGAAGAAGCAGACATTTAAAAATTTATGAAATAGTTGTCTTCCAGCCTGCTCCCTTTAATCCTCTGAAGATGCCGGGTCCTTTGTTCTGTGGCGTGTGACTGTTGAGGTAGGGGAGGCCTTACCTGCAGAGGGAGCCAGTGTGTGAACCCTGGTGAGGGCTTGCAGCCATGTTGGCCGTGTGGTGCTCAGGACCGTGAAGCTGAATCCCATCACTAAAGAAGTGGAAACCGGAAGATGGGGAGTTCAAAGCCATTCTTGGCTGCATAGCAAATTGTGGGATAGCCTGAATTACCTGAGACCCAGTCTGAAAATACAGGAGCATAACCCAGAAGGTACATTGTCCACAAGGGTTGTCTTCAGTGGCGGATCTGTGCATGTTGGCTCTTAGCCTTGTGGCATTAAGGCAGTGTTAGCAGGTTCCCTGTGGCTCCTTGGGGAATCTGCTCTGACACTAATGAGGGCTTTAAGAGCATCAAGCCAGCTGCCCTTGTGACCAGTGCATCTGGCAAAGAGTAAGGTGAGGATCCCTTTTTTGTTAGGAAAAATGATCAGATACATTGATCAAAGCAATGGTTAGTCTCTGCAAGGGGTATGAGGAGGGCAGTGATCCCAGATGTGAGACCTGGTATGTACCACAGTGGGATAAGGCTCCCTGGGATGGGAACCTCTGGAAGCTGATGCTGCCCAACAAAGTTAGCTCCCTGCTTGTGATTCAGGCCCTCACCTGTAGTGAGGCCTGGCTGAAGTAGTCCACTGAGAATGGGCACCCAGCCCCCACTCTCAGTGTAGGAACCTCTAGTCAAAATGGATGTGTGGAGACATTTCTCAAGGATAAGCTTTGTGGCACTGATTTCTGAGTTGGCAATCCCCAAAAACCTTGGCGGTTAATATTGGTGCCTTTTTGAGTTACAGGTCTTTGTGGTTTTCAGTGCCAAAATCTGAGTGGTTGGGTTTGGGCTCCTAGAGCTCTTTTTTTGCCACAGGACTTGCCAGCACCCTGGGTAGAAGGGAAATATCCTGGCATATGTGGTTGAGAAAAGGCTCTAGCAGCCTCTTAAGGGGGAAGAAAGTGATCAGGGACAAAGCTGGTTCTTTTGTAGGAACTAGAGCTGTGTCCAGGAGTGGGGCCCTCATGAAGCCTGCCAGGCTGGTCCTACCGGGAATAGTTGTCGCAGAAGCCTTGTGTCCACTCTGCTCTGTAGTCTGTGGCTGCGAAGCATCAGAAATGGTGCTCAGTTCTCAAGGGGTTGAGCGGCACAGCCCCAGGAGAGTTCGTTTCCTGGGTGGACAGACTGCGTCAGGACTGAGTCTCCATGTCCTTCAGTCTTTTGGGGGACATGGGTACTTGTGCCCTGCTCATCTCTGAGTGGGGCCTGCAAGTTGGGGTCCCCAATTCTGGGGGAGACCTGTGTGGATATGAGAGGTAGTCTGTCCCTGCGGGGGGTCACAGACGTCATGGTGGCTGGATGTTGGGGTAAGTGGCAGGGTCCAGCTTGTGCTTTTGGAGAGCAGTTTCCATGGAGACCCTCTGTTTCTGAGGTTAGCTCACCCATCTTCCCTCAGCCAGGAACACTGGGCTCCTGGACATTCTAAGGTCAATTGGGGGAGTGCATTGAGGTTCATCCCTGTTGAAGGGACAGGGTCAACCTTCCAGCTCAGTGATGTGGACTAGAGCTAAAAGCATATCAAAAGCCGGCCAGACTGCTTTCTTGCCCTGGTGTCTGCTCACTGTCCCTAGACTAACTGGATGGCAGATTTCCAGGGCGGTGAACTTGTTCTGGGCCGAGCTGACAGCGGTGGCCTGGGAGTAGGCACAGAAGCCATCCTTGGTCACGGCCGATACCAGAGCCATGCCTGCGACCACACCACACCCACCGTCGTCTTCTGCGATAAGGCCAAGTGCAGTTAGACGGAAGAATCTCTTGGCTCTGGCCCAGAGGGTGGGTTGACTAGAGACAGAAGCCTCAAACAGTGTCCTCACCGGCCTCAGCAGTGCCACACTGAACACCAGCACAGCTCTCGGTGTTGAGTTGGTGGTGGACACCTACAGACTGACTTGAAGCTGAGCACTTCATTTTCAGTGGTTCTTCCACTGTGGAAGGAGATGATTTGGGGGGTCTAGGCTGTGATTACTTGCCATCTCCTACAAAGTGGGGAGGGGAAGGATCTGAATGAAGAAGTTCGGAGTTGAGTAGTTGAAGGTAAAGATGCTTCCCTCTCAAGACAAGTTCTGTCCTGAGACCCGAAGGCCCATGCTCACTTGACTTCCCATGTCTGGGTCACAGAAGCCTATGTGTCAGTCACTGGTAGTGTGGGCTGATGTCAGTCCTGTTACACAGTTATGACTTGCAGCTGTAGTACATTTTATTTCTCAAGTCCAGTCTCCCATCAATCGGGAGTTCAGGGCCTCCCTGTGCTCTAGAGAGACCTGCTGACCTGGAGCAGTGTCTCTTTCAGGAATTGCCGCCCGAAATGGCAGGAGATGCCACCATCCCACCAAGCCTCCAGCCTACACTCAGTGTACCTACTCACACATGTATACCTTTTCACGTCATGCTAACACAGGGGCCAGCGGGAGACAGACCTCTTCGCTCAACTGTTTATCCTGGGCCTGGGTTGCTACCGCTATCGGTTGGTGCAACGCTGCCCTCTTGTGGTGAGTGTGGGCATTACAGGAAACCTCAGCACAGCCTGTTGCTTCCTGTTTCCTTTTCCTTCAAATGCTTCCTCAAGTCTCCTCATGTCTGTTTGAACAATGATAGGCAGGACAATATTTTATTTTTCAAATTAAATGGAGCTCCACTGTGGTGGTACACACCTGTCAAACCACCAGTCAAGGGGCTGAGTCAAGAAGTAGTGATGTCCAGCCTGCCTGAGATGTATGGCAAGCTGAAGAATGGCCTGGCAATTCGAGAATCCCTGTCTCAAAATGAAAGGGGAGCTGGGGGCGTAGCTCAGTGGTAGAGCACTTGCTGATGAGACACAAAGCCCTGGATGCAGTCCTCAGCACGGACTGCAGAGCCACAAACTGACTCTGGTACTGGGTTGCCCTACACCACCTTCGTGATCTTGCCCAGTGGGCCTTGTTTTACCCAGAAATCTTATCCACAGGGCAGTTTGAGGTCTTTTAACAGCTGCTTCCTTCCCATTGCCCCTTTTGCACTGTGAGGAATAAAGCTCATTGGGGAGTCCGCTCCAGAAACGGCCCAACAAGACCCATCCGTTCCCAGTTTCTATAACCCTGCCTCAGGGTCACCAGGATGTCAAACTGGACCAAGCTCGGGAGTCTGCCTGGGAAAATGACAGGATGGAGAATGAAAACTAGACGGACAGGCGGGCCTGTCCAGGGTGTGCAGGGCTGGAGTCAAGAGGGGGCAGGAAGCAACTCACAGATGGCCTCAGGTGAACTCCAGGTGGATGGGGTAAGTGGATGCCAGTTTCTCTTCCCACTGCTGGGATGGAACTGTGCACAGGAAGGTTAGGAAGAGAATGGGTTTGTCTTAGCTCACAGTTCCTGGTGAGGAGGTGGAGCAGCAGTGGCCTGAGAGAGCTAGTCACATGACCCCACAATCCAGAAGCAGAGAAAGAGAATGTGTGTTGCAGCCCAGTTCTCTCTCTGTAGGATCCCAGCCAGGGAATGGTGCTTCCACGGAGGGCAGGCCCTCCCCCGCTTAGTAGATAACAACCGTAACCCCCATGGCAAGGCTCATCTCCCACACAGTTCTGTATTTTGTCAAGTTGACACCATTTTAAGAGACAGGTATTTACTATGTAAGACTGGCAATCCTCCTGACTCAGCCTCCCAAGTAAGTGGTGAGTTCGTATCCATGTTAATTACTTCGCTCTGATAGCCATGGGCTGCTGGCTGGTGAGGAATGGAAGGAGCAGTAGGACCCAGAGCCAAGTAGGAGACGAAGAGGGGAACAGATTTTGAGTGAGTGGAAAAGACAGAGAACAAGGGCTGCCTCTGAGGTGTCTGGGAGAGAGGAGGTGGCCATGCCTTCCCCATGTACCCCCTCCTACAGGAGAGGAGTCTCTCCTAAGACCAACTGCAGGTCCCCACCCCCATTTTTGTATGTGTAATTACAATATGTGGGTACACCTGTGTGAGTGGTCATGCACATGTATGCACATGCATATGGAGGCCCAAGGCTGATGTGAGCAATCATCTCAAACCTATCTGACTTATTCGGGTGTAGGAGGAGGGCCCACTTGTTTGTCCCTGCCGCCCAGAACCGAAATAACCACACAGAAACTGTATTATTAAATCACTGCTTGGCCCATTTGCTATAGCTTTTTTTTTTTTTTTTTTTTTAAAAAAGACTTATTTATTGTGTATACAACATTCTGCCTCCATGTATGCCCACAGGGAAGAAGAGGGCACCAGATCTCTTTACGGATGGTTGTAAGCCACCATGTGGTTGCTGGGAATTGAACTCAGGACCTCTGGAAGAGCAACCAGTGCTCTTAACCTCTGAGCCATCCCTCCAGTCCCTAGCTCTAGCTTCTTATTGGCTAACTCTTACATTAATTTAACCCATTGTTATTAATCTGTACACCAGGAAAGATTAGGCATGTCTGACTTTGGCAGTATCTCTCAGACTCCGCCCTTCTTTCTCCCAGCATTCAGCCCAGTCCTCCCTGCCTACCTAAGTTCTGCCCTATCAACAGGCCAAGGCAGTTTTTTTTTTAATTCATTAATGGTAATCACAGCACACAGAGGGGACTCCCACATCATTTAGGCAGGGTCTCTCAAACCCAGAGTCTTCTAATAAGGCTGGTCTCACTAGCCAGCTTGTTCTGGGAGTCCTCTGTCTGTGACTTCTGAGGCTGGAATTACAGGTGAACCATCTTGCCCATCCTAAACTCTGGTACTTATATTTGTGAGGCAAATTCTATTCATTATGGGGCCATCTCCCCAGCCCAAGATGCTGGTTTTGCTGAATGCCTCAGGCATCTAGGGGAGAAGGTTGTGGGATACCAGAGGGGAGGACAGAAGCCTAGGGAGATGGGGTAAGGAGCCTTGAACAAAAACCGAGGACAAAGCAAACTGAGGAAAACTGCTGGAAGGTGGCCAGAGGACCTCTGCAGCCCACAGGGCACAGAGGATCCAGACTGCAGAGACCCACGGCAGACAGGGAAGAAAGGGCAATGCTCTCTTGATATTGCACTAAGGGATGGAGCACACTGGTTCCTGGGGAAAGGGAGAGCAGGTGTGAACCTGCATTGGGTTGGGGGTTATATAGGTGAGGGTGTAGTAACAGGTTTTCCCAAAGAGGAAGAAGCTGGAACTGATGGGAAGGGCCTGGAAAGAGATGGCTGGTGGGGTGTGGCATCTGTAGTCAGAGGAGGCTGAACCTGGAGATGGGTGGGTATGCCCTCCACCCTTTCCCAGGAAGATATCAACCAGCACATGCTGGGACCCAGGCATGCATGGGTGCCATCCATCCATCACCCATGGACAGAACAGAGGAGGGTGGAGGATGTTTCCACTCCCCCCACCGCCCGCTGGATGAGTGTGCAGGGGCACACATACACACTGATGAGCATACACACTGGATGAGTGTGCAGGGGCACACATACACACTGATGAGTATACACACTGGATGAGTGTGCAGGGGCACACAACTGATGAGTATACACACTGGATGAGTGTACAGGGGCACACAACTGATGAGTATACACACTGGATGAGTGTGCAGGGGCACAATACACACTGATGAATATACACACAGATGAGTGTTCAGGGGCACACACACACTGATGAGTATACACACTGGATGGGTGTGTGGGGGCACACATACACACTGATGAGTATACACACAGATGAGTGTGCAGGGGCACATACACACTGATGAGTATACACACAGATGAGTGTGCAGAGGCACACATACACACTAATATTTCATTACTGTTTATAGTGCAAGTTTCAGGCGATGGTGGTGGAAGAGTTCCTGCTGGCACACGGGACAGGAGTGACTCACGTCCATGAGGCTCCTCACAAAGAAGGGGAGGAAGCAGCAGCCCAGGAAGCCCCTGCAGCCCCAGAAGCAGTGTGTTCACCTGAGCTGGCCTGCACCCTTCTCACACTTCTGGGTGGGCCTCTCAGTTCCTCGGGGTGGTTCTGCAGAGCAGGGCTGAGAGCTGCACTGTGCCTTCTCTTCCCTGACAGTGGTGGTGACGCCAACCTGTCTGGCCACTTGCCTAGTAGGCAGGCACTGCCCATCCCCATTCCCATCCTCTGCTTGGGAGGCAGAGGGCCATCTTCTCCAAGCGCAGTCTGGGGCCTCCCTCTGTTCCTCTAGCTCTCTCCACCTGCACCTCAGCCCCGCCCCTCCCTACTACTTACCCAAATATAAAGAGGCCACCGCATAGCAGCCAGGAGAGGATGCCTGGGACAGGGGTTGTCACCGTGACGACGTGTTTCCCACAGTAGGGACATACGGTCTGCATTGGCATGGAAGTTGTCACCCTCGGCCCGGGAATGAACATGTCTGGGGAAGGGATGGGTCAGATCAGACCCTCTTCCTCCTTTCTCCAGCACCCTCTGCCTGGACACCCCTCTTCTGTCATGACTCGTCTTCCCCGTAATCATCTGTGCACCCAGAGCCACCTCATATCTGCCCGTCGGCCATATGATCTGTCCTAATTAAAACCAGCCAGCCAAAGTAAGGACTAGGCCTAGGAACCGTGGAGCCCTTCTGCTTCTAAGCATGGCCCCTTCTGCTTGGGGAGTTCCTAGCACAGCCTTCCAGACTCAGCCAGCCCATTGTCTTTTCCTCCTTGCATTAGCTCCTTTCCAGGCCCTGTGGTTAAAACACCCTTAAAGCTGGTGCATGAAAGAAAAGAAGAAAAGAATGAACATACATGCACATAAGCACACACACATACACCTCACCTTTCATTTGGCACAGCTTACCAGCTCTTTTTTTTTTTTTTTAATGTTCATTGGTGTTTTGCTTGTATGCATGTCTGTGTGAGTGTGTCAGATCCCCTGGAACTGGAGTTACAGACAAATGAGAGTTGCCTGGCATTGAACCCAGGACCCCTGGAAGAGCAGCCTCTTAACTGCTAAGTCATCTCTCTCCAACCCCTCCCTAGCTCTTGTGCACCAGGCATTCATATAGTATATAGACAGACATGCAGGCAGAACACTCATACATGTAAAAAAATCAAAAAAATGTAAACAGAATTCTGGAAGGAGCTGGGTATATAACCCAGTGATAGAGCGCTTGCCTAGTGTGTCCCCTTCACCAGCACCATAATAACAAGACAATAAATAAGACAAGTGCAGACAGCAACAGAAGCGTGCTGTGTGCTTTGGGGATCGGAGGGGGGCGTCTGGGGTCAGGTTTGGATGGCCTCAGGTTTGTTATAGCAGGGTGAAACTGACCCACACAGTCTAACCTGTCAATCTGAGTGCCTAGGAATTCCTTGGGACACTGGTTTAGGATCTCCAAGCCCTGGTTCAGCTTAGAGACTCTACATCCTCCTCATCTGTGCACTAGGCGCTTATGCTTGCCAGTATTCATTTCATAAATACTGCTTGAGCACCTCTTGTATGTCAGCTCCATCCCCAAGAATTCCACAGTAAGCCTGGCAGTGGTGGTGGCGCACCCCTTTAAACTCACCACTTGGGAGGCGGATCTCTGTGAGTTCGAGGCCAGCCTGGTCTACAGCGCTAGTTCCAGGACAGGCTCTAAAGCTACACAGAGAAACTGCACCAACCCCTTGGAACTTCAGCTTTTGGGCTGTAGGAGGAGGGCTCACCAGAGAAGGTGCTGTCTGCACTGGCCTTAGCAAGCAACCTTCTGGTAGCCAGAGCCCGATATGAGGAGGAGAGACAGAGACTTACTGGACTGGGTCACGTATGGAACTTGGGCATACACAGGGTATGCCTGGGATAACTCCTGTCCTTCTGTGCCCTGAGAGCAAGAAGGAGGTGGTTCCTTGGAACTCCGAGAGTCTGAAAAAGAGAAGAAGCAAGGGCCCAGGGCTCAGATGTGCCACCATGGAGCCACCACATGGCAAGCACTGCTGCCAGGAGCAGAGTTGCCCACAGTTATACAGACAGAAGGTGACATGGCTTAGGGTCATACTGTGTGCCAAACAGGTAACACCTTTCACCATGTCCCCGTTCACCAATTCACCAACGAAGCATCTTCCGGATTTCGCAGGTGGGGAGATGAGGTTCAGAACGGTTGAAACCCTTGCCTGAGGTCACTCAGTAAGTATGAGGTAGGTTTCTGATCAGACGCAGGGACCTAACCTCAGTGCAGGCTCTGAAGCCAGGATATGTGAGCTCCATCCGAGGCTCCGATACTTTCTGTGACAGGGAGGAAGAGTTGAGATAAGGTGTGTGTCTCCTAGGCTCACTGGGAACATCTGACCTTTCTGCCTGTACCTATCACAGGCCTGCCTGCACCTCCACATCGAGTTTCTGCGGTACTGAAGGTCAAACCATGGGCTTCCCGGATGCTAAGCAGGCACGCTCTGCCGACTGAGTGGCATCTACAGCTTTCCAGTTTGTTTTTTTTGTTTTTTTTTTGTTTTTTTTTGTTTTTGTTTTGTCCCCAAATGTTGAGATTACTGGTGTAGGTTCTCTCACCGAGAGTGAGCCACCATGGTCTTAATGTGGATGGGCAGTAAGGTCCCCACTAAACTTCCATACACAACCTTGAGGGTGCCTGCTAGGGACTGGGGCTTGATCACCAAGGGCCTCTTCCAGGAAAGGAGCTAATAGCTATAGGTGGCTCTCTGGGGTCTCTGCACTCAGAGCCCCCCTACACACTCACAGCCTCCTTCCGTAGCCTCCTCTCAGCTTTCTTTATTGTCTCCTCTCAGATCAGTACTAAGCAGAGAGCAGGCAGCCGCTAACCATGGTCCTACAGCCTCGACTCTGGGGACAAGAGGTGTCTTAGCTGTGTTGGCCAAGAAGCTGTCTGGGGTAGTTTTCAGGTTTTTTTTTTTTTTCCTTCCTTCCTTCCTTCCTTCCTTCCTTCCTTCCTTCCTTCCTTCCTTCCTTCCTTCCTTCCTTCCTTCCTCCCTCCCTCCCTCCCTCCCTCCCTTGCTCCCTCCCTCGCTCCCTCCCCCCTCTCTTTCTTTCTTTCCAGAGAAGAAACCAAAGTCAACCCATCTCAAGCTGTGCCAGTGCCTAGCCGAATAAACCAGATCCTTATTTTATTTTGTTTTATGTGGGATAGGGTCTCTCTATGAAGTCTTAGAACTCAGTATGTAGACTAGAGATCCACCTGCCTCTGCCTCCTGAGTGCTGGATTTAAAGGCGGTTGCCACTACACCTTGGCTCCTCTTTACCATTTACATGGAGTTGGCAGGAATTCCAATGAGAAAAGCGTTCAAAGGGGTCAGACACCTTCCCAGGCCACCTCGGTATGTGGGCAGCTCCACATGCTGGCCCCTGCCCTGGCCTGTGTGCGGTGCCACCCAGAGGCTGTACTGATGTGGGTGCCATTAGTATCACTTGGCAGATTCTGTGTGATGGAGAGACAAGAAAGACACAGAGAGAGAGACAGAGAGACAGAGGGGGGTTAGAGGCCTAATTCAGCAACCTACCGGGTCACCTGGGTAGTAGGGGCCAGTGAGACTTAGGGGAGGAGACCCGATCAGCCCCCAGACCAACTTGTACTCCCTCCCCCCTCTGGCTTCCCAAACATCCTATCTCCTGAGGGCCGTCCCTCACCACGGCTGCGGCTGCGGTCCCGGTCGCGGTCCCGGTCGCGGTCGCGGTCCCGGTCGCGGTCGCGGTCCCGGTCCCGGTCGCGGTCCCGATCGCGGTCGCGGTCCCGATCGCGGTCCCGTTTTGGTGCCATCCTGTTTTAGAAGCACACTCCTCAAGCAGTTTCCTGAATTCCAGGTTCTGTTCTGAATGGACAGGCTCTTGGATTCAGAAGTCCCCTTGGAGAGGCCTCACTGGGGAGACAAGGCCTCTTACAGCTGCCTGCACAGCCATTGTGATGTCTTTAACGCATAGACCAAGGGCTCTTGTCTCTACTTCCTGCAGGAGGGGTGCCTGCTCATGGCTCAGCTTGAAGGACCCTTCCTGCTGGACCAACTCCAGCAGGTTGAATCTTTGTGAGCTGGACCAGGAGACCAGCTAAGACCCTGAGTGGTGTGAGTACTGACAGGGGCATCCAGTGCCATCAGGTCCTTTTGACTAGAATGTAGGTAAGTATGGAACCAGGCCTAGTACCACTGGCCTGTGATACCAGCACTTAGGAGGCCGAGGCAGAGGTCAGAAAACTCAAAGGCATTCTGGGGGTACATATTGAGTCCTTGTCACAAAAAAAGAAAAAGAAAAAAAAGGAAAGGAAGAAAGAAACGGAAAAGGTGGTGGGAAGCCATGTGTTGTCATCAATACATACCTATACCTATAAGCCCCGTGTTTGAGAGGTGGAGACAGGAGTTCACTGTAAATCTGAGGTCAAGGCCAAGTGGGGCTGAGTCTACGTAGTGGGCTTCAGGCCAGCCTGATCTACAAGAGCTAGTTCCAGAACAGGCTCTAAAACTACAGAGAAACCCTGTTTTGAAAAACTTAACAAACAAGCAAACAAACCAACAACAAAAAAACAAACCAACCCCCCCCCCCAAACAACAACAACAACAACAAAACAGGGTTAGAAAAGTGGCTTGATTTGTAGAGCGCTTGCCAGGCGGGTACAAAGGCCAGGGTCTAATCCCCAGCACCGTTTAAGCTGGATGTGGCTGCATATACCTATAAACTAGCCAGAGAGGGGGAGGCAGGGGAATCAAGGGCCCAGGTCATCTCCAACTGCATAGTGAGTTCAAGGCCAGTGTAGGCTCCAGGAGACCCTCTCTCAAAAAAAAAAAAAAAAAAAAAAAAAAAAAAAAAAAAGAAATTTATGGTCACAGTGCACACATACATTCATGCAAATCTGCGTGTGTCTTTTCTGAGTTCAGTCACCCTCTCCTGCTGACCTAGCTCCAGGAATCCACGGCACACCTGCCTCTCTATACCTCCGCCCTCACCTGGCATCTGTAGAAGGCACATAATATTAGCAGCCTCGAGGGGTTTTCTTTGTTTGTGGGGCAGGGCCTTGAACTTGTTATGTAGCCTAAACTGGCCGGGAACTCAATCTTCCTGCCCCAGTTCCCAAGTGCAGAATTAGAGCTGGAAAGCCCTTCTCCTCAGCACTTCTAGGCAAGCACTTGACCCACTGAGCCACATCTCCAGCATGGATAGCTGACCCTTGTTGGCCATCTTTTGCTATAAGGGACTTAAGCATCCAAAGAAGTGGGGAGGGAGGGGTGGTCATGGAGACAGCTGTACAGCAAAATGTTGGTGAGGGTGAAACTGAGTTGGTAGGCATGTGAACTGCCCAGAGAACATTTATTTCAGTATCTGTACAGCTGAATATTTGAAATTAAATCTAATGTACAGAGTAATAGTCATTTGAAGTTCGTGCTGTCAGACAGGACTCTAGCTTGTTATCCTTGAAGATGACCTTGAACTCTTGACCTTCTGGCAGTCTCAGGACTGGCTTGGTCCTGAGAATGGAGCCCAGGGTCTTATGCACACAGGTGTCTTAGTTTCGTTTTTGTTGCTGTGGTAACAAACAGATGGACAAAAGCAACTTAAAGGAGAAAGGGTTCTTTTTAGCTCAAGGGACAGTCAGTCCCCCATGGCGGAGAAGTCAAGGTTGCTAGAAGCAACTGGCCGCATCAAATCTGCAATGAGAAGCAGAAAGATATGATCAACTTTTTTGTTAGTTTGTTTTGTTTTTTTGTTTTTCGAGACAGGATTTCTCTGTAGCTTTGGAGCCTGTCTTGGACTCACTTTGAAGACCAGACTGGCTTCAAACTCACCAAGATCCGCCTGCCTCTGCCTCTTGAGTGCTGGGTTTAAAGGCGTGCGCCACCACCCCGGTGATTAACTCTTTATGTCTACAGTCCAGGATCCTGCCAGGAAATGGTGCCACCCACTATGGGCAGGTCTGTCCACCCCAATCAAGGGAATCCAGATATTTCCCACAGGAGTGCTCAGAGACCTGTCTACTGGATGATTCTAGATCTTGTCACATTGAGAACACTAACCACCACACCAGGCAAGCCCTCTGCCAGATGAGCTACGCCATCATCCCTAAGCCTTTGAATATTTTATGATAATAAAAGTTTAAAAAGTTAAACAAATAAATGAGAAAAACAAAATCAATTCTAATAGCAGAAGCAGCAGCAAATGGAGCAAGTAGGATGTAAATTTTATATTATTATTTCATTTGTTTTGTTTTATTTTAGATCAAGTCTTGCTGTGGAGATGAGGCCTTCCTCAAATTTATGGCAATCCTCCTGTTTCAGCTTTTGAGTGCTGAATTACATTTTTGATTCCATAGCATGATTAATTGGGTCAAAATGGAGTGCTGTTCCAGGTTAGGCCACCCCAAACTTTCTTTTGTGGGGCTTTGGGAATAAATAAGTCAGGGAGCCTGTTTAGTTTCCGCTCTTGTTAACTTGGACATGTAAACCTAGTGGGTGGAGGATGACTGGCAGAGTGTTGAATGTGAATGAATGTAAATGAATGAATGAATGAAAGAATAAGATGTTCAACTCCAAAAAATCAGTTGCCTTCCTATACACTAAGGATAAAGAAACAGAGAGGGAAATCAGAGAAGCATCACCTTTCATGATAGCCACAAAGAGCATAAAATATCTTGGGGTAACCCTGACCAAGGAAGTGAAAGATCTATTTGACAAGAACTTTAAGACTTTGAAGAAAGAAATAGAAGAGGACACCAGAAAATGGAAGGATCTCCCTTGCTCTTGGATTGGGAGGATCAACATAGTAAAAATGGCAATTCTGCCAAGAGCAATATATAGATTCAATGCAATCCCCATCAAAATGCTATCAAAATTCTTCACAGATCTGGAGAAGACAATAATCAACTTTATATGGAAAAACAAAAAACCCAGGATAGCCAAAACAATCTTATACAATAAAGGAATGTCTGGAGGCATTACCATCCCTGACTTCAAACTCTATTACAGAGCTACAGTATTGAAAACAGCTTGGTATTGGCATAAAAACAGAGAAGTTGACCAGTGGAACCGTATAGAAGACCCTGACTTTAATCCACAAACCTATGAGCATCTGATTTTCGATAAAGGAGCTAAAAGTATACAGTGGAAAAAAGAGAGCATCTTCAACAAATTGTGCTGGCAAAACTGGATATCAATCTGTAGAAGAATGAAAATAGATCCATGTCTGTCCACACAAAACTCAAGTCCAAGTGGATTAAAGACCTCAATATCAGTCTGAACACACTGAACCTGATAGAAGAGAAAGTGGGAAGTACTCTACAACAAGTGGGCACAGGAGATCACTTCCTACGTATAACCTCAGCAGCACAGACAGTAAGGGCCTCATTGAATAAATGGGACCTCCTGAGACTGAGAAGCTTCTGTAAAGCAAAGGACACTGTCGCTAAGACAGAAAGGCAACCCACTGACTGGGAGAAAATCTTCACCAACCCCGCAACTGACAAAGGTCTGATCTCCAAAATATATAAAGAACTCAAGAAACTAGACTGTAAAAGGCTAATCAACCCAATTATAAAATGGGGCACTGAGCTGAACAGAGATCTCTCAACAGAAGAAGTTCAAATGGCCAAAAGACACTTAAGGTCATGCTCAACTTCCTTAGCGATCAGGGAAATGCAAATCAAGACAACTTTAAGATACCATCTTACACCTGTCAGAATGGCTAAAATCAAAAACACCAATGATAACCTTTGCTGGAGAGGTTGTGGAGAAAGGGGTACACTCATCCATTGCTGGTGGGAATGCAAACTTGTGCAACCACTCTGGAAAGCAGTGTGGCGGTTTCTCAGAAAATTCGGGATCAACCTACCCATGGACCCAGCAATACCACTCTTGGGAATATACCCAAGAGAGGCCTTATCATACAACAACAATATATGCTCTACTATGTTCATAGCAGCATTGTTTGTAATATCCAGAACCTGGAAACAACCTAGATGCCCCTCAATTGAAGAATGGATGAAGAAAGTATGGAATATATACATATTAGAGTACTACTCAGCAGTAAAAAACAAGGACTTCTTGAAGTTTGCAGGCAAATGGATGGAAATAGAAAACAGTATCCTGAGTGAGGTAAGCCAGACCCAAAAAGATGAACATGGGATGTACTCACTCATATTTGGTTTCTAGCCATAAATAAAGGACATTGAGCCTATAATTCGGGTTCTTAGAGAAGCTAAATAAGAAGGAGAACCCAAAGAAAAACATATAGGCATCCTCCTGAATATTAACCTTCATCAGGCGATGAAAGGAGACAGAGACAGAGACCCACATAGGAGCACCATACTGAAATCTCAAGGTCCAAATCAGGAGCAGAAGGAGAGCGAGCACGAGCAAGGAACTCAGGACCACGAGGGGTGCACCCATACACTGAGACAATGAGGATGTTCTATCGGGAACTCACCAAGGCCAGCTGGCCTGGGTTTGAAAAAGCCTGGGTTAAAACAGGTCTCACTGAACATAGTGGACAATGAGGACTACTGAGACCTCAAGAACATGAGCAATGGGTTTTTGAGCCTACTGCACGTATTGGCTTTGTGGGAGCCTAGGCAGTCTGGATGCTCACCTTACTAGACCTGGATTGAGGAGGGTGGTCCTTGGACTTCCCACAGGGCAGAGAACCCTGATTGCTCTTTGGGCTGACGAGGGGGGGGACTTGATTGGGGGAGGGGGAGGGAAAGGGGAGACAAAAAAATAAAAAATAAAAAAAGAAAGAATGAGATGTGTGCTCCCTCACCACAGAGCACTCCATTCTACCTGGAATCACCTGGATGTCACCATCCAAGGTCTAGGGTGCTAGGGTGCTGGTGTCCACTGGAATCTTGGGATAGAATTAGGGGCTGCCTTGTCTAAGGATCTTGTTTTTGACACCACGGGGTCTCATATATCCCAGGCTATGTAGACAAGGATGCCCTTGAACTTTTTTTTTTTTAAGATTTATTTATTTATTATGCATACAGCATCTGCTTATGTATGCCTGCAGGCCAGAAGAGGGCACCAGATCTCATTCCAGATGGTTGTGAGCCACCACGTCATCGCTGGGAATTGAACTCAGGTCCTCTGGAAGAGCAGCCAGTGCTCTTAATCACTGAGCCATCTCTCCAGCCCCAAAGTGAAATAACTTATTTTTTTGGTAACAGGGTTTCTCTGTGTAACAGCCCTGGTTGTCCTAGAACTCACTTTTGTAGACCAGGCTGGCCTCAAGCTCACAGAGATCTTTCTGCCTCTACCTCCCAAGTGCTGGGATTAAAGGTGTGCGCCACCACCGCCTGCTCTTGAACTTTTGATCCTCCTGCCTCTACCGTTCCAAGTGCTGAGAGTGCCACCACTCTTGGTTTTGTGCAGTGCTGGGATCTAACCCAGGGCTTCATAACGGCTATGTGCGCTCTCTACTGCCCGAGCCACATCCCTAGCACAAGGAGTTTGAGGGCCTCATCCCCTCTAACATAGTTGTGGGTCTCATGAGCTGAGTATGAACTGGAAAGTCTTGAGTATGATCGGAAGGAGGGAGACAAGATGTGCCCTAACAATTCTACCCCTCGCCACCAGGGGGAAACACCAGGATGCCATGAGTCAACCTAGGGCTCCCAATTGTCTTGGTGATTTCCCTCATCCAGTAACCCCCAGAGAGGTAAAGAAGTCATAAGAGGGAGTCAGCCTAGCATCATGAACTGGATCTCACCTTGCTAGGCACTCAGAACACAGAGCCTCAAGAGAGAGCCGTGCACAGGACTGGCTAGGCTCTTTGGGCCTCCTCTTGAGGGCCTAGACCTCAAGTGATTTGTTGTTTTGTTTTTTGATGGGTTTCAGTTCACGCTGGCCTCAAGCCTGCTTTGCGCCTTAGGATGACCTTGAACTCGTGATGCTCCTGTGCTGAGCTACAGGGGCCATATGGAACAAGCATTCTAGCTAAGTACTAGTGAGCCACGTGCCTCGTTCCTGTTGTTTGAACCCTTTCTCTCCCCAAACAAGGCCTGGCCCAGAGGGAAAAGGTGGTTAAAGTCTGGGCTGTGTGCTCCTAGCTGAGGGAGCCCTGCTGAACGTCTTCATTTCTGAGCCTGAAAAGTGGGTCTGGTCATAGTTCCTTCCAGGAATGGTATGAAAATGCGATGACCTCATATTTGCTTTTGGTTGATACGTTGTCACGTGCATGTGTTCATACTGTGTGTGTGCCTTTTCACATGTGTGTGCTTACCTGCAAGTGCATATTCTCCTGTTGAGACCCAAGGCTGACACTGGGAGTCTTCCTTGATCCCTCTGGGTTTTAGCCATTGATGCCAGGTCTCTCAGCTGGACCAATAACCCACGAATGAGGGTAGTCCAGCTGGCCCTTTTGCCCTTGCCTCTAGTCCTGAGTGCCGGAATTACAGGCAGCCTGTCATGCCACCTTGGTATTTATATGGTGTCTTTGATATTTTCTATTGCCATGACAAAATACCTTGACCAAAGCCACTCCCCCCCCCCCCCCCCCGCAGGTTTCTCTGTCTGTCCTGGAACTCACTCTGTAGACCAGACCAGGTTGACTTGGAACTCACAGAGTTATCCCTGTCTCTGCATCCTAAGTGCTGGGATTAAAGGTATGCACGACCATTGCCTGCCTTCAAAGCAGCTCCTTTTCTATCCACCCCCCTCTCATTTTTTTCTTTTTTTTTTTTTTTTTAAATTTTGTGTGCATTGGCGTTTTGCCTGCATGCAAGTCTGGATCTCCTGGGACTGCATGTGTGTGTCTGGATCTCCTGGGACTGGAGTTACAGATAGTTGTGAGCTTCCATGTGGGTGCTTGGAATTGAACCTGGGTCCTTTGGAAGAGCAGTCGGTGCTCTTAACCACTGAGCTATCTCTCCAGCCCCCAAAGCAACTTCTTAAAGAAAACATTTAATTTGGGGCTCACGGTTACAGAAGGTTAGAGTCTATGACTACCATGGTGAGGAGCGTGGCAGGCAGGCAGGCAGGCACTGGAGTAGTAGTTGATCCACAGCACAAGGCAGAGAGACAGCTAATGATGTGGGCTTTTGAAACCTCAAAGCCCGCCTCCAGTGACCCATCTCCTCCAATAAGCCTGCACCTTCCAATCCTTCCCAAACAGTTCTACCTCCTGGGGACCAAGTATTCAAACCTGAGGAACCACCAAATAAATAAAACAAATGAATGAGAACAAAACAAACAAGGAGGCCCAAAGAGCCTAGCTAGGCATGTGCACGTCTCTCCCCGGAGGCTTAGCAGGCTGAAACCCAGCTCATGACACGGGGCTGGCTTCTGCTTATGACTCCTTACCTCTCCCAATCTGGGCCTGGGGGTTACTGGATGAGGGTTCTGGGGCTTTGAACCCTGGTCCTCTTGATGCTTACTTGGCAAGTACTTTAACCATTGAGCCATCTCCTTAGCCCTTATTTTTATTAACATGTTAATTGTACAAGCTAATGGCCCATACATGATGTATATAATGTACTTGAACCATGCCCCCTCCCAGTGTCTTCTTTTATTTATCCTCCTGTTGTTCCCCTTCTCCCCAAATAGTAAACTTCCATTTTTATTATATGTATTTATATATATAAAATAAAATTGTTTGTGCCAGATATATATATATATAGTTTTGAAGCAGGGACTCACTCTAGCATAGGCTGATTTGGAATTCACTTTGTAGCCAAGGCTGGACTTGAACTAATCTTGAGCCTCCAACCTTAACTTCTCAAGCGCCGAGATTGCAGGTTTGAGTCTCCACATATCTGTCTGCCCATCTGTCTGTGTGTCTGTCTGTCTCCCACAGGGAACATATGTGTTCCGTGTCTCTCTAGCCTAATTTGCCACAGGTAATAATATCCCCTCCCGTGTGTTTCCCTTCCAAGATGTCACTTCATCCGTCTTCACCAATGAGTGAACACCACTATACACAAGCATGACATTTCTTCACGCAGTCCCCTGTCTCTAGGTATCTAGGATGATTATCTAGGCTGATTCCATAATCTGACTATTGTGAATGGTGTATTGATAAGCATGGGTGTGCAGGCATCTCTGTGGGATACTGACAGGCTCTTCAGGATGCACACCCAGGAGAGGTGCCACAGCTTACTTGCATTGTCAGAATCTCAGCTCACCGGGGACTGTTTTGCCCTCTGTAAACAGGGACAGGTCCCCCATCATACCACTTGGCTCAAGTTCATTCCAGTTGCTTTTTGCTTGAGTCAATGTGTAGCCTGGGTTGATCTTGAACTGACTACAATCTGCCTGATTTAGCTGCCTGACTGTTGGGACTACAGATATTCACGACCATGCCCCAGAAGCCTTTGGATTTCGGTTAGTTTGACTTGTCAGGCCACCCTGGTGAACTTGCACACGATAGGCATGTGCTGCCATGGAGTCACACCCTGGCCCTGGCTCACTTTGGAGAGCAGTGTCGTGTCTGTTGTTAATCACCCAAGCACTAGTCTGATTGATCACTGTTGACTTGGTTCCAGGTCTCTAGCCCAGTGCCTGGTACAGAGTAGATGCTCAATAAAGCTTGTCACATGAGTGACAGATGCCAGGAATCCATGTGAAGCATTAGCTTCTTGCTTAGTACATGAGCCACTTGTAGTGGGTGCTGGGGAGGAGGCTCAGTTGATAGAGCACTAACCTGGCCTGTACAAAGCCCTGGGTTTCTCTTCCACCGCATACATTGGGCTTGTGCACACCTGCCATTCTAGCGTGTGCAAGTGGAGGCAGGAAGAAAGATTGGTAGCTCAAGGCCATCTTTAGCTATATTGTAAACCTATATTGTAAGACCTACCTGGGCTACATGAGACTCTTGCTTACATTAGCAGGGTCACACAGACAACACAGGCCACCCCAGTAGTGGAATGAGTTTAGAGTTTTGACACTTGGTAGTCCAGGGAGCCCCATCTGGTGTCTCTCCTGTTATGTGACTCTGTGCCCCTTCCTCACCCTCTCTGGGCTCTCCATATGTATCAAGACTCATAACTAGGACTGTTTAATGGGTCATTTTGCATTCTGCTCATTCTTTCGCCCAGAAGGGCCCAGTGTGGGCTGGGGAATGAGAAAGGAGGACGCTGAGCACTGCTGTAATCACCGCACAAGGCACGCTGTGTGACCTGGGTGATGGAGGAGCCTAGAGAAGGACAGTTGGAGGAGCTGGAGTCCCTGGGGCCTCCTCCTCCCCCCCAGGGAGCAGCAATGGATACACAGATGGGGGAGTGCCATTTTGTCTGGCTGGAAAAGAGGGTCTTTTTAGAGGAAAGAACATTGTGTTGTAATGACCAAGGGAGGTGCCTGGGAAGATCTGAGGGAGAGAGTTTCAGCAGAGGGAATAGAAGGTGTAAAGGTTCCAAAATGAGCCAAGGTGTCAGGGGGTGCATGTCTTCAAATCCCAGCAGTTGGGAGGCAGAGGCAGGCAGATCTCTGTGAATATGAGAGCCTGGTCTTCCTTAGCTACATATGGGGTGGGGCGGGCTGCAAAACAAACCAAAAAGGCCTTAAGATGCCCCTGCATTGCAGTATACAGAGGGATGTGTGTGTGGGCTGGGACTCCTGTTTTTAGATGCTGCCTTGAAAAGGGGCAGATGTGGGCTAAGGACAGGAAAGTGACCATCCAGAAGTAAGTCTCCAACAGAGACAAGGGCACTGGGTGGGGGAAGGGCATTCCCAGAGCCTGGGTGAAGCGATTTATTTCCTGGACAGGGGGATTTGTCCTTAATGACTTGCAGAGGTCACACTTTGGCATGTGCTAGGGGCTCAGGTTTAACTCCTGATGTGAGGGCTGGAGAGGTGCAATGAAACAGCACCCTGTGACAGAAGGGAGGGTGCTTCGTCACCATGGTGCATAACGAGGCTCAGAACTGGGTAGCTGCAGTTCATCCTAGGGTCACAGTGAGGAGTGTGCCAAAATGAAACTGAAAAAGCCAGTAGGTTAGCAGGTAAAGGTGTTTGCTGTCAAAACTGACATCCTGAGTTCAATCCTTGGTCACATGTGTCCACACACATAACACACAAAATAAAGATATAATCAAAAGCAAGTTGTCATCATCATCATCATCATCATCACCATCATCATCATCATCATCATCATCATCATCATCATCATCATCATCATCTCCTTTCCTAGAACCAGGCTGGCTGTGTGTCCACATTCTGTCTCCACACTGGCATTTTGACAGTGTGAGCGCCTTCCTGAGGTAGGCATATGAAGAGCCCCAGATTCCCCACCTACTACCTGTCCCTGCGCTCCATGCTCCCGCCTTCATTCAGCTGTATGGGACCTCTTTGCCCTGATCACAGGCGCTTTAAGAGATGCTGTAGCCTTAAAATAATCAGAGAGACGCATGTATGGTGACATGTCTGTGAGCCTGACATATGGGAGGCTGGAGCAAGAGGGTCATAAGTTTGAGGCCATCCTCAGGTACATAACAAGATCAAGGCTAGCCTGGGCTACATGAGATACTGTCTCAAAAAAAAAAAAAAGTGGAGGGTCAGTGAGATGGCTCAGTGTGTAAATTTGCTTACCGTGCAAATCTGGTGACCTGAGTTCAATCCCTGGGACCTCTATAAAATGAATGAAAAGTATTCTCTCCAGATGCATATGTGCCGTGGGAACTCCTTCAGCCAATAGCCTTTAAGATATCAGCCCACTTTGGGTGCGGTCTTATGCATCTATAAATGCAAACAAAAAGCATGCGTGGGCCTCATGGCTGCTGGATTTGGTTCTAATTCCCAGCACACACAGAGAACTGCAGGTCACTACTCTTTCTGTGAATTTATCCCCAGATTAATAAACCTTTGTTATACTCCATTTTGGGCTATAACGGAACTCTTTTGTGTGCCAATAAATTGGCATCCACTGTCTGGGGCATGGATCCACACAAGGCCTAAAAAAGCTTACTAGAAAAAAAACAGGGCTTCTAGACCCACAAAAATGGGAGCCAAGCACAGCTTCTTGGTAGCTGCATTTTTTTTTTTTTCAAATAGGCTCTGTTTGCTGGCTGCAAGCAGCAGTGTGGCTTCTTTAAAAGTGGGCTTCCTGGTTCATGCTGGCATCATGGAATGGCTCTGGCTCTTTCAGGAGGTCCTGTTATGAAGAATTTAAGTGGGGATTGTGAAGAGAGTGATACAAGTTGCTTAACGGTGACATAGACCCACTGCGTCCCTGGAGCTGGGGCAGCGAGCATGGCTCACAGAGTTGGTGGTGAACGTATCTCTGCCATGTTGAACTGGATGAGCCAAACGGCAAAGCAGTCTTAGACCTAGCCATGCCATTTAGCATTTTAAGAGGCACTCCTGGTCAGAAAATGATTACAGATTGCAATAAAGACAGAGTCAGACATAGAAGACCTCTAAATGAGTCACAGTGTGTTTAAAAAAATGTACGTAGACTTGGGAGAAAGAAGAAAAAAAGTATAGTTATAAAAAGAAAAAGTTTTTAAAAAATAAAACAGTCTTTAAAGAGATAGTAAAAGTAATATAAAAGAGTACAGACAGTCATAGATTAAAGGAGTAAAGAGAAGCCACATAAAGATTGAATATATACAGAGAGTCTGGATTATGTATATTATTGTGTTTAAATTTTTTCACTGCAGAGAGACATTTGATTCTGGGGGCTGCTAAGCTAAACCAACATATAGATTTTAAAGGTGTCTTGACTTCTAAATTTGAATCTAAGGCTATGTTACTTTGGAAAAGAGGTTCTGCCTTTGTTTCCACAGAAGATGAGAACCTGTGGATTCCTTCCAGGCTAATGTGGTTTAATGGAACAAGATCCCCTGGAAGATCTCCATGAACTCCTAAAAATACTTTACCCAACAAACAGGAAGCAGTTTGGAGAAGACTATGCCCAAATTCCCAAAATGATTGTTTATAAATGCTTGTTTTCATTTTAAAAGAGTTGATTATAAATGGTTAATGGTCAGAGTCAAGGTCTTTTTTAAGAAAAAAAAAAGGGGGAATGGATGGGATGGGATGGTAGATTAGTGTGAGCTTACACTAATAATAATAGTAAAAGTGAGATTACTTGTGAGCTATTATTTATAGACAATTTACATTGGTGTAGATTCTTGTATATCTTTAAGCTATATAGGTATTAAGAATTACAGATCAATAGTCATTCATGTTTGTCATACTTATAGTTATAGGGTTCTTTAGGTGCATAGNAAAATAAAACAGTCTTTAAAGAGATAGTAAAAGTAATATAAAAGAGTACAGACAGTCATAGATTAAAGGAGTAAAGAGAAGCCACATAAAGATTGAATATATACAGAGAGTCTGGATTATGTATATTATTGTGTTTAAATTTTTTCACTGCAGAGAGACATTTGATTCTGGGGGCTGCTAAGCTAAACCAACATATAGATTTTAAAGGTGTCTTGACTTCTAAATTTGAATCTAAGGCTATGTTACTTTGGAAAAGAGGTTCTGCCTTTGTTTCCACAGAAGATGAGAACCTGTGGATTCCTTCCAGGCTAATGTGGTTTAATGGAACAAGATCCCCTGGAAGATCTCCATGAACTCCTAAAAATACTTTACCCAACAAACAGGAAGCAGTTTGGAGAAGACTATGCCCAAATTCCCAAAATGATTGTTTATAAATGCTTGTTTTCATTTTAAAAGAGTTGATTATAAATGGTTAATGGTCAGAGTCAAGGTCTTTTTTAAGAAAAAAAAAAGGGGGAATGGATGGGATGGGATGGTAGATTAGTGTGAGCTTACACTAATAATAATAGTAAAAGTGAGATTACTTGTGAGCTATTATTTATAGACAATTTACATTGGTGTAGATTCTTGTATATCTTTAAGCTATATAGGTATTAAGAATTACAGATCAATAGTCATTCATGTTTGTCATACTTATAGTTATAGGGTTCTTTAGGTGCATAGAGACTATTCTGCATAGATAGGCAATCTCCAACACTTCAAAGAACTGTAGAATATGGCATTTAAATAACTTAGGATTCTGTTGACGTAAGACATGATTGCTCCTGACAGCACCGATCTATTCCTAAGAGGATGTTGGGCACTGAAGACACTCCACTTGGAGCCTGTTTTCTTCTTAGCAAAAATGGACTTTGGGCAAAAAACTGCCCATGCATCAACCACTCACAAAATGCACAGTGTCCAGACTGGACAAGCAGGATACAAGAAAAAAGACTGACAAACTTTGCCAAGACAGGGTAAAACAGTGTTTCAAATTTTCCTGCCTCTGAAAATGGTCTGTTAGTTACTCTAGGCCTTAGCTAAAGTTGGTTGCCCCAACATTGCAAATGAGACTTTGGGTGATTGCTCAGGCAGCCAGTTGTCTCTGTCATTTCTTGCATCTTTTGGAAGTTGCTTGATTGTGCTTCCTCTTTATTCAAGTAATATTATTTCTTTTCTCAGTTCTTTGATGGGGTTGAAGACTAGATAGTCATAGTTACTTTCCTCTCATGACTTAGTCAAGCCATTTTAAATATAAGACTTAGACTCCTTGGGATAGGATAACTATTGAAACATTTAGCATATGTTTCTTGTTTGATGATGTTCATGCTGGTTGTAATTCTAATTTTTTTTTTTTCGAGACAGGGTTTCTCTGTAGCTTTGGAGCCTGTCCTGGAACTAGCTCTTGTAGACCAGGCTGGCCTCAAACTCGGAGATCCCGAGTGCTGGGATTAAAGGCATGCACCACCACTGGCCGTAATTCTAATTTTTATGTATGTTTTTGCCTCTTCTTTTCCCTGGACAATACTTGATATTTGCTCTTATTGTATATAGTGATATAAAGTAAAATAGACCAGAACATCACAGGACCCGAGTGGAATCCTCAGCACCTGCATGAATAACCGGGTGTGGCTGCACGGACCTGCAGCCCTGGTCCTGACGCCAGCCCTGGCACTGAACATCTGGAGGGGTTTGGGAGAGTCACTGGTCTTTGTTCTAGATTGCAAGGTGGAAGATTCTGGGTTCCAGGATGGTGACAGCAGCAACAGCCACAGAGTAGATGCACTTACCATTGAGACAGGAAAGCAAGCTGGCAAAGCAAAAGGTTTTACTGCTGCTGCCCACAGCTAGGGTGGCTCTTCTCACTTCAATTGTCCTAAACAAGAAAACGTGCCCAAAGGCTTGTCTCTTGGGTGACTGACTGCAGATTCAGTAAAGGTGACAATCATGATTAACTATCATCCTGGGCTGCAGGAGACTGCCTCAAAAATAAATAAACAGTAACTGACCACGTCTGCGTATGGCAAAGTTTGTGCACCTATACACTTCAGTTCTCTTGAGTACAAGCCTGGGAATGGGGCAGTGTTTAACTCTTAGGTCTGCCTTTTCTTCCCCCAAGGTGACTATACCATTTTCTAGTCCCACTGCTGAAGAAAACGAGAGTCCTGAGCTTTGTTAGTTTTCTAGGTGGCTCAGCCCGCCCTGGGGTGTAGTTAGAGGGTTTCAGCTGGGACTCCTGGGGCCTGTTGCCCACCACACCTAGAGGGTACCTCTTTCCCACGCCTAGGAAATACGAAACTGACCCTGGGGTCACGCCGAGGGCCTGTTCTCCAGTTTTGGTTGTTGAGATAGATCACAGTCTCTGTGCGTTTCCTCTTCTGCGAATTGGAAACAACACCCTTTCCGTCCACAAATAAAGGTTCAAGGATTCAGTAGAAATTCATCTCATTCCAGATCCATGAGGGAGACTGAGGCCAGCCCGTCTCAAAATCAGCCAACGGAGAATAAATTAATCAGCCAATGAAAAAAGAACAAAACAACAGCTTCCCTCCTGCCTTGTTTTGATGTTTCTCTGTCTCTAGCTCGTAGTTTCTGCAAAAACTTTGGCGCTGGGCTTATCTCTAGTCAAGGGCAGGTGCGGGTTGGAATTGTGCCGAGGAGGGGCAGGCACGGAACGTGGAGACCCGATTGTGCCACTTTCCCGGGCACTGGACCGTCACTGGGCATCCGCAGCCAGTGACACATCCAGCCAGTCCGCGGCGCGCAGCCCCCGCTCAAGCCCGCGGGGCGTCAACACAAAGGTCCCGCCGCAGCAGCTGCGCAGCTCTCGCCTCCCCAACCAGCCGGCCCAGGCCCGCGTTCCGGGCCGTGCGTTCATTGGCCGGGAGCTCTAGGAGGCGTGGTCCCGTGCTCCACCCTGCCCGGCGGCCACGCCCCCCGCCCAGCTCTGTTTGAGCAGTCGGAGTCCAGCAGCTGGAGGAGTCAAACGCGTCGCCAGGTGAGCTGCTGTTCCCGGGACTCCAGGGAAGGGCGTGGTGGAGCACAGGATTCCTGGGAGCCGCGAGGACAGGGCCGAGGCTTGCTCTGCTCTCCTGCTTCCCCACTGCGGGGTCTTTCGGCTCTCCAGCTCCGCGCTGGGTCTCTCCCAGGACATGCCCCAGTCGCCCGGGCTAGTTTGGGGAGCGCGGGTTACTCACCCTCCCAAAGGGGACACGGGTAGGTGTGGCCGCAGTAGGAGGTGTCCCTGCGGGACTTCGGGTAGTACTACCGCTAGGCCACCTGTTTTGTGCGTGGGCAGCGCCTCTCCTCCCACCCCCCCGCCGCGTGCTTTCGGGCGGCCTGGAGGTACTGGGGACTCTCAGTTAGCTGGAGGCGGAGCGGTCTCCGACGGGTCGGGCCTTGCCAGCTGCGTGCTGGGCGGCGGGACAGTAGCCAGGCCGGGAGAGGGGGAGCCGCCCGGGCCCCTCGCAGTTGGCCTCTTCTGGGGAGGCGGAGCGGCTGGGCGCACTCTCTCGGTATTGTCGCGGGGGATGGGGAGAGGGGGCGCTAGGGCGCAGAGGAAAACTTCACCCGCGCTGGCGGCCTTTAGAAGCCGGAAATGCAAGGTTGGGTTTTGATTTTTATTTAAAAAGCCAGGCTATGAGTCCACTGCTTTTCTGGGGTTGCAGTGTAGGTCTGTGCAGGGTGAACTACTGTAGATCAGCCCTCTCTTGCAGGGTCTGCGTTCTGAGAGGTGGAGGTGCTTCTTTGCAAAATAGGGGACCGCCTCTGCCGACTGGAATACGTAAATAACCTTTTCTATCAGCAGGGGTGTGTGCGGGAATAGAGGTAGTTGGCTAGTCCAAGTGCCCGGTAAATAGGAGCTACTTTTTATTCCCGCTGGTTATTCTGCCAACCCTGCCTACGGCCAAGTCTTGGTGCTGTTAGTCTGTTCTCCAAGCTGAAGCCAGAGGGAAAGTGTGAGAACAATTGGCTCATTAAATCAGTAGTGTTGGGTTATACCTGCAGTCCCGCACCGGAGAGGTGGAGAAGTAGGAGTCGGAAGTTTAGGGTCACCCTCGTCCCCACAACAAGTTCAAGGCCAGCTGCTGTAAATGCTTCTCCTGTAATTGATTCCCAGCATTTGGGAGGCTTAAAGCAGAGAAACTTGTCCACAAAGCAAGACCCTCCCTCAAAACACCAAACCGGTTAAACAAAAACATGCTTAAAACCAATCCACAAATTTGTGGTTAAAATTGTCCCACATCTCCAGTCTTTGTCCTGTTGGGCTCAAACTTTTCAACAGGACCTTCTCTCTCTGGCTGCTTTGTGCGGTGTCCCTAATTGGGGTCCTTTAAGCCTCAGCCCAGCCATCCTCTGCTCTGGGACCTGTCTCCTCAGAGTCTGGCCTCCCTCTGCCATCTCCTCTTGAGTGACAGCCTGGATGGAACCATGGGGCCGTTACACCCTCCACTCGTCTCACTCCCCAGGGTGAGAACAGGATCTTTGCTGTGTTGGGATCTGAGTAAGCTGTTAGCCCAGCCTGGGGTTGCGGGGGCGGGGGTGAGGTGGGGGTGGGGGAAAGACGATGACGATGGCGGACTGGTTTTCTTTGTCCTACTGAGTGCTAGGGCAAGAATTGGCTGGCAGCTGCGGGAGGGAAGGGTTCTTCCCATGGCCCCAGTGTGGCCGTGCAAACCAGGGGTCCGTCGTTATTAAGCTCACCTCCTGCACTGCATTGTGACTGGCGCTGGCGCTACAGTTTGAGCTACTGGCTGCACGGTCCCTGTCCAAACTGAGGCAGGGAACTGGCGCCTAGGGCAAGATGGGAGAGGGTGGAGCAGAATGTTGGGAGGAGGATTTCAGGGCTAGGTTTGACGGAGAACAGGGTCCACTTGGCCTGGGGCGGGGGGGGGGGGACGACTCTCAAGCAGAGCCCTAGGGCAGTGGTGGTTTCTGTCCCGAGGATGGGTGTTCCTGTGGGAGTTCATGAGGCAACATTATTGGGATAGACTGCTTTGGGTTCCTGGAGCTTCCAGCTTCCCGGCACTCAAGGGTGGGGTTTCCCAGCTGGGCTGCTGGAGGGAGACGGGATAGTCGCTCCTCTCCTCATCCCTGGCTGTTAGCTCTTCTGTTTCACGGCCCCGCCCCTGGTGTCCCTCCCTTCTGCACGCACAGAATCCACTCTTCCCCAGAACAATGGAGCAGCGTGTGGCTAGCCAGCCCGGCTGTGCTGCCTGCCGAGGAGCCTCAGGCTCCGTCTCTACTCCTGTGTCTTCCCGGATGCCTGTGTCCAGTTGAGCTGATCGGTCCTTCCCCGTCCGTGGCTATGGGCTCTTTTCTGTTAGACTGTGGTCTAGCGGGGTAGGGGTGAAGATGAACCTTGCAATCTCCTGGAGCCCTGACCCTGTGCAGTTTGCTTGTGTTGGGCGAGTGTGCTGTCCGTATGTGTCCCCTCCCCCCAGAGGGCCTGCCTCTTCCTAGCTGGCTAGTTTAGTGGCAGCTGTCTCTTTGGGAGCCCCTTGGAAAGGCCTTCTTGGGGGTGGGGGAGCAGCTCACTGCTAGGGCCACAGATCCTGCGTCCCAGCACCAGAAAAGCGACCAGCTGCCCATCCATCCCCAACTAACTGACCAAGCAAAGCCATGTTAACTCTGCCGCCATCTGTGGATTTGGAGTTTGCTTTTGGATGTCGGCCAGAGATTCCTGGGAGGCACTGAAGTGGGAGAAGCCCCAGCTGCTGAATCTATTGTCAGTTTTCTCATGGGACAGGGAAATGGCGATGTGCTTACCTGGGAGGCTAGCAGGAAGGGGATTCTAACACCCGGTGCCCATGAAGCCCCTATGATATCAGAAAAAGCACTGGCTTCCCGATCCATGGCAGGGTCTTGGAAGTTCGCGTGGCCTGCTCTGTTCCTTTGCCTGAGTGACCCGAGTCTTTAACCTATTTCCCTGCCAGCAGTGGTCAGGCTCTGGACTGGAAAGTGTCCCAGTCCAATGCTCAGCAGTAGCCTTCCCTGGCCACAGACCACACAAGATTCCCTAGTGTGCAGAATAGGCTTCAAAAGGTTCTGGCCTTGCACAAGGATGAAGCCTCCAGCTTACCCAAGCTCTTGTTCCCTGACTTTCCATTTTCCTGTCTTTGAGGAGCCATAGACCACACTCCTCTCACTAGTCTGGTAAGCACCTGGCTCCCCAGCTCAAAAGATTTCTCAGCTGTGTGTGATGGCTCACAGCATGCCCGTGCTCTTAGTACCAGGGAGGCTGAGGCAGGAGGATTGCCATGAGATTGAGGACAACTTGGGCTATGCAGTGTAAGATCCTGATTCAAAATACTGAAAAGCTGGAATGTTGGAAGCTGGGGGCTTTAAGGCCAAGAGCACAGAAAGTGCAGGGCTTGGCACATCCCTGGCACAGGGATGGGACATTAGATTTTGGGATGAGCTGTAGAGGGGCTGAGGAGGCTGGCCTGGTGCCTGCTTGAGCTCCCAGAATCCTCCAGGACTTGCTGTAAGGCCTATGGAGGATTCCCCGTCTATTTTTGGCTAAGGGCCCCCTTTGCCACATTTCTCAGGATAAGAGGCTGACGCCTTTCCCTGGTGAACAGTCAGGGTGGGTGTGGCATCCTAACCCCCAGGTCCTGGGCCTCTCCCTAGGTTGGGCTTGTCTGGCATAGGGGTTTGTGTCTTATCCTGCTGGTGCTGTCCCCACCCTCCACCCCCACTGAGGGTTAGAAGGTTTCTGCGGGTACATTGATGGTGGTGCTGAGCATGCTGTACGCAGCTGAGGATGTGGTTCCGTTGGTAGAGTGCTTGCCTAGGATTCAGGAAGCCCCGGATTGCATCCAGCTGGGCTACATGAGACTTTGTCTCAAAACAAAAGAGGTATAACAGGGGCTCAGGTGTTACAGGCGCTATTCACTCGTTCAGCTTGTGCACACACGGGTGTGTGCACTCTGCCCCTATTCCCCACATATATACATATACATACACACACACACACATATATAGCCACTTGGTCATATACTCATAAGCACATCCCTTCATATAACTATGCAGATGTGTGTTCACATGACCATGTACATAAACATGCCCCCACATACACATATGTGTACACATTACACTACATAGTCACACACAGATAAACACCTTTGTGTACCTAGTCTGACAGTCACGACAACATCTTGGCCACTTCATTTTGCCAGAATTTGTCTCAGGCAGAGGCTCACTAGGGTCTAGCCCAGACCCCCTGCAAGCAAGAGCTTCAGCCCCATCCAGCTCAGTCTCCCAGGAAAGCATCTCGGAGGGTGGGCTGCACCTTCTCCAGGGCGACACCTGGTATTGCTGGGAGAGCAGGTAGAGGGCAGCAAGATAGCCTGAGCTAGGTGAGCTAGGTGAGCTAGGTGAGCTAGGTGTGGGAGTGGGAGCTGGGGGTGTTTCAGCTACAAGCGACAGACTGCTGCTGTAGACTGTGTTCTGGTATACATGCAAGGCCAGAGAAGCCTCCTGGATACCCCTACCCCGCCCCAGCTGGACTTTGTCCCCTTCCTGGACCAGCTGGTGGGCTGGCTCTCACTGGCTCAACTTCCTTTCAGTCTCCTGAGTGGCTGGTCTGGGTAGTGGAACAGCCTGTGGGTTACCCGGGGAGCTCTCCAGTTGCCACCTTAGCTCAGTCCTTCATTTCTGTGTTCCAGTTTCTTCCACTGTGTAGTTGGGGTGAGTGTGGCACTCCACACACACCAAGGAAGAAGCTGGATTTGAGGTGTGGGGAGATTTGAGTGGAGAGCCAGGCAGACCTCTTTGGGCCTTTCTTCATCAGCTTGGAGAGGTGGGCGTGAGCAGACAGGCAGAAGGTGCAAAGCCGGAGAGGTGATGCAACTTACTTCCTGGTCTGGCCCTGCCCTCTGAACCTTACTTCCTGCTCCTGCCCCACTCCCCAGCACTCCCTGGCCTGGAGCCACAGCAGGCCTCCCCCACCTCCAGGGCCTTCTAACACCCTGCTTTCTGTATCCAGAACAGCCTCCCTCTGTCTCTTTTCGTGAGATGTTCTCTAGCCTAGGCTAGCCCAGAGCTCTTGGTCCGCAGCTCAGGCGGGTCCAGAGGATCCTTTTGCCTCTGCCTCCAAAGTGCTCATGTCATAGGCAAGCCCCGACATTCCAGCTTCTCCCACTGTTTCTCCAATGCCGACTCTTGCACCTCCACCCCATCCCTTCTTATCCCTTTTGTTAGCAGGCTGTGGCACATACTGGATATGTTTGTGGAGTGACGTTGTGATTGCAGCTTACAGCAGTGGCCATAGTGAGCTCTACCCTCAGTGCTCGTACGCATTACCTCATTTCCATGTCGTGAGTGGTGTGAAGCTGGAACAGTTCCCATTTCTCAGATTAAAAACAACAACTGAGGCCCTGAGAGGTTGAGTAAGTAGTGATCCCTCAGCTGGCAGGTGGGAAGATCTGAACTCAAGTGTCCCCAACTGGGGCTGGGGGAGGGGAGGAGAGAGGCGGGGAGACTGGTTAAAACAGGGAAGGGCAGTTCTCATGCTGATGTCATCAGGTCCCCGTGGTCTCACCCGCTGTCCTGAGAGGCTTGGGTGGGGCCCGTTCTCCTTCTCTGGGCCAGCCTTCTTCGCAGAACTCCCGGCAATGGAACATTCTAGCACTCTATGACCTGTGCTAGAAACCCAACCGGCAGGCCAGCATCCAGGACCTCTTCAAGGTGGGGGCTTCTCTGGACTCGTGGTCCTGCCTGGCTGGGGCCAGAGCTAAGAGGTCAGTAGGTAGCTGTGTCACTTCTCTTGAAGGCTGGCCAGTGACGTATTTCCAGCCAGGCAGGACTGAGTCCCCAGAGAGGGGCAGGGAGTGTGGAGGATAAGTCCGAATCTGTGGGCAAAGAGGCCCCCTCGCCTTGCACCCCACCTCCCCTGAGCCCCAGGACTCCAGGTGGAGGGTCGGGGCTGACCCAGGGACCTAGAGCTGAGGGGCTGGGGATGCAGCCCAGCTGGCAGAGTGCTTGCCCAGTGTGCACAGAACCCTGGGTTCGAGCCGCACACCACATAAGCTGGACATGGTAGTACACTGCATAAATCGCACTTGAAGGTTGGGGCCCGTGTGGACTATAGGGGACCCTAAACACAACACCAAAAATCAAACTGTAGCTGGGCTGTTTGGAAGACAGTTCTTCATATCTGACAGACCAATCCAGGGCCACGCAAACCTGCTCAGACTGTTCCTGTCTCCTGACCCTGCTGTAGTATTTGGCTTTGCTGTCCCCATCTCCATCCTTGAGTGTGAGTTTGACTCTAAGTCCAGAAAGGGGAAAGGACTTACCTAAGGGCTGACCAAGATTTCTTGACCTTGAGCGAAGGCTGGTTGGTCCCCCTGTCTTGGATCACTGTGTACAATGGCCATGCTGCCCATATTCTTTTTAGAAATATTTATCATTTAATGTATATGAGTGACCTGTCTTCAGGAGCACCAGAAGAGGGCATCCGATCCCATTACAGATGGTTGTGAGGTGCTGGGAATTGAACTCAGGACCTCTGGAGAGCAGCCAGTGCTCTTAACTTCCACTCCTTCAGTCGTCTCCCCCACCCCCTTTTAATGTTGGTCTTGGTTTAGTCCAAGCTGCCTTGAGCCCACAGCAGCCCTTTTGCCTCACCCCACTCCCACCCTGGGTGTGGCTGGCCTCTAAGAGCCCCTGAGGGGTCACTGAGAGACTCTGATGACCTCGTGGCAGAGAGTAGTGTCTGGGGCTGAGTGTGAGTTTGCTGCAAGAGTTCCTCCTCTGGGGACCCTTAGTGGCAACCCTCCTGGCCTGAGCTCTTCTGTCAGCCTCCCAGGGAGCCATGCTGGGCTGTGAACTGCCAGAGGTGTGCTCTGCAGTCTGAGGGAGAGTGCTCTGCAGGCTGGGGGACAGGTGAGAATGGGGGCTGTTGATTTGCGCTTTTGGCATTGAAGTCCCGCACTGCCTCCCTCTCACAATATTTACCGAGTATCCTAAGCATGCCAGGGTCTGTGTTGGGGACATAGAGGGGTTACCATAGGGAGTGACCTGGCATATACCCCCCGCCCTGCCGTGTGTGTGTGTGTGTGTGTGTGTGTGTGTGTGTGTGTGTGTGACCGTGTGACCAGTGAATAACCTCCACTGTTATTCTTTCAGGTGTTTGAGACAAAGTCTCTCACCGGAATCTAGGGCTCCATGATTAGGCTAGGCTGGCTGGCCAGGATCCACCTGCCTCTACCTTCCTAGTGCTGGGATTACAAGCACATGCTACCATCTTTTAGAAGATTTATTAGCTGGGCCATAGTGGCAAGCGACTTTAATCCTAGCAGGTGGGAGTTGGAGGCCGGCATGGTCTATAGAGCGAGTTTCAGGATAGCCAAGGCTATACAGAGAAACCCTCTCTTGACTGGCGGTGGTGGCGCATGCCTTTAATCCCAGCACTCGGGAGTCAGAGGCAGGCAGATCTCTGTGAGCTTGGTCTATAAGAGCTAGTTCCAGGACAGGCTCCAAAACTACCGAAAAAACCCTGTCTCAAAAAACAAACAAACAAGAAACCCCCCTTGACAAACAAAACCAAGATTTGACAAACAAAGCCAAGATTTGTTTTTAACTATGTATATATGTGGTCCGTGTGTGGCTTTGTGTGTGTGAGTGCAGATGCAGGGTGGAAGCGGGCATCAGATCCCCTGGAGCTGGAAGTACTGGTGCTTGTGAATTGTCCAACATACAAGTGAACTTGGGTCCTCTAAAAGAGCAGTAAGCACTCTGGACAGCTGAGCCATCCCTCCAGCCCTATACCAGGCTTCTCTATTACACATGCATTGTGGGGATCAAACCCGGGTTCTCCTTGTGTGACCAGTATTTTACTGACTGAGCTATCACCCCAGCACGTGACCTGGCGTTTCCTTACACGGTGGAGTTGGAGGGAGGCTTGTAGTTGCTATAGGAGCCCAGTGCTGGCACCTGAGCAGACACCTGAGCCTAGGTGACCTAGAGTGAGTCTCCAGGAGTCTGACTGGGCCCTGTCTAGTCCTCTGAGACAGGACCTGAGAGCCCCCTTCTCTCTGTAGGTCAGCCATGTCATCTGAGCCTCCCCCGCCGCCATCGCAGCCCCCGACACATCAGACTTCTGTTGGGCTACTGGACACTCCTCGGGCCCGGGATCGCTCTCCATCCCCGCTGCGAGGCAATGTGGTCCCTAGCCCTCTGCCCACCCGCAGGACAAGAACTTTCTCAGCGTAAGTCTCGGGATGGCCACACACTTCCAAAATGGGTGCTGCTACCAGAGCAAGCAGGATCTATTTTCTGGGCGTCTCCTAGAGGAGTGCTAGGTGCCTTCAAACTCAAGAGCTATCCTCGTCCTCCGGTAAACACTAGGCTTTAGCCACAGAGGCCTCTTTCCCAGGAGGCCTTGACTTCCTCAGTTGTATGGGGGACAGTGTCTGGGCAGCCACTGGCAGGTGTAGATTTTATGGCCTGTGAGTGGGTGCCAGATCTGTTCCTAACAGTTTTTGAGAGGAATGCTCCCGAATGTGTTATCTCAGATGGGCAAACAGGCCTGAGAAAACATGCCAAAGTTATCTGGTCATTTCGACAATTCCATGTGACTTGCTCCCAGGCTTGTACACAAAGCCTGTGTGACGATGCATGGTGGCCCTAGCCGGGTCTCTCGGAGCCAGAGCGCCGGGTCTCTCGGAGCCAGAGCGAGGAGAGTAACCCCAGGGCAGTGGGTGGCTGTTGTAGAGGACTGATGTTGTCCCCTCACATCTCCCTATCTGTCAGGACGGTGCGGGCTTCACAAGGCCCTGTCTACAAAGGAGTCTGTAAATGCTTCTGCCGGTCCAAGGGCCACGGCTTCATCACCCCAGCTGATGGTGGCCCTGACATCTTCCTACACATCTCTGAGTGAGTTCACTGTAACATAGCTGGAGGTCTGGGCCGGGGGTAGAGGAGGTGTGTCCTGGACCCATGTTGTATAGGACAGTGTGATGGGAAGGTTCAGGGTGGGAGGGTGTATGTGGAGCGTCTGAGGCTCAGGGGAGTGGCCTGGTGAGGCTGGTGCTGTCTGTTTCTTCTGCTCCAGGAAGGAAGCATAGGGCTGGGCCCCTTCTGCCACTTGGTCACTAAGGCTCTTCCTTCCTGTCTGCAAGCCTGCAGGAGTCTGGGGTGTGGCCCAAAAGCCCCCAGCAGTCCCTTCCCTGTTTGGCTCCTGAGCAGCTTTTGGGTTTCCTAGGAACCCTAACTAGAACTTCTATCCAGACTTTGTTCTTTGCCTGAGCACCCTGTCCACCCTGACTTCAGTCCTGAACTGGGGACTGAGTCTGAAGCTAAGGGCACATGCTGACACCCTGACATCCATTCTGCCTCAGCCAATGGAAGGCAAAGCCTTTTTCCCCAAAGCCCAGCTAGAAGGGGGGCTATGTTGCAGCCTCTGCCGTGATGAAGTGCTAGCTCTTTTACGCGGGTGCTGGGGATCCGAACTGAGGAACTCAGGCTTACAAGGTAGGCACTTTCTGGATGGATGGTGCCATCTCCTCAGCTCTGATGACCGCTCTTTCTCTCCTGCAGTGTGGAAGGGGAATATGTTCCAGTGGAAGGCGACGAGGTCACCTATAAGATGTGCTCTATCCCGCCCAAGAATGAGAAACTGCAGGCGGTAGAGGTGGTCATCACCCACTTGGCACCAGGCACCAAGCATGAGACCTGGTCCGGGCATGTCATCAGCTCCTAGGACCTGCAAGAATCCCTTCTCCTGGGCTTGAGGGAGACTCTGGGGGGGAGGAGGAGCAGGACACTCTGGATATAACATTCTACCAAGTGAGATGGGGCCTCAAGGCCGGCATGGCCCCTTTCAAGCATTTCTTGGAAGAAGGGAGTTGTGGGCAGGCAGAGGGTGCTCAGCCACCAACACAGCCTCCAGCCATTGCAACAAGCTCTCACTGTCTGAAAACATTAAAAGCATTTGAAAAGGAGAGGGACCTGCTGCTGTGGCTGAGTGGAGAGGGTGCAGCTCCAGCCCAGGGCGGGTAGGCTAAACCTGCTATTTTCCCAAATGCCCTGCCCAGGTCAGACAAACCCTAAGTACTCCTCCTGGAACTAGACAAAACCCTGGATCTATTTTCCCCGCTGAGGGATGTCACCAGCTCTAGGAGACTTCCATGACCCAATGCCCTGTCTGACTTGGGACCAGGTTAGATTCATCTTTTGATTGCCAGTCTGGCTAGCTCCAGGGAAGCCGGCCTATGTATGTGGGGACCTTTTCAGGGGACTTTGCCTCTTGGGGCCTTTACAACAGGTGTATCTCCACATTCTGGGAAAGACTCCAACCCTTAGAAGCTCCTGCTCTAGTCCAGCACACTTTGACTCAGCACTGATCCCTGCCCCTGGGAATGCTGGTCTTTTCTACTTGTAGGTGTAAGGTACCCTCTCTCTGGCACTGAGTCTGGCATTAAGCCAGTGCTGACTGGAGCTGTGGGGGTGAGGAAGAGGCCTCTGCAGGACCAGCTGTAGAGAGGGAAGGGTGCTCTGCACTTGGGAGGCTGGAACAGTTCTAGGCCAGCCTAGGCTAGAATCTTGTCTCCAGACAATAGGAAACAAGGGCTGGGGATGTAGCTCAGTAGTAGTGCACTCGGCGAGCATGTTTGGGGCTCTGGGTTCCACTGCTAGCAGAAACCCCAGAATTTGGACTCTGATGGCTTTCACGGTTAAGAGTTGAAAGAGAAATATATATACCTTTGGTGGGGAAGCAAGGCTTCTTTAAGACAGCTCTGACAAATACGCTGCACTGAGCTTCATTGAAGCCGGTGCCTGCCAGGGTTTTTTTTTTTTTTTTTTTTTTTTTGAGGTAGGCCTTGCCATATTGCTATATAGCTTAGGCTAGCCTCAAACTCTTAGCACCTTTATGCCTTGGCTTCCTACTTCCTGGGGTCAGAGGTGTCCCTCCACACCCTGCTGACTTCTTTTATTAAATAGCTTAAACTCTCCCCCAGAGCCTTGTTTGCCCCGCACTGCAACACTGTAGATCTGCAGGTGTTTCAAACAAACTGCTCCTCAGACTCTTTTGGTGGTTGGCTATGGCTTTAGTTGTGATTTAAAAATAATAGTAGTTGGGTAATGGAGTTTTTAAGTGGGATTGAGAACTCTTGTCAGAACAGGGGTACCAATACTGCAGGGGTGACTGGGCCCCCAGTCCAGACCAGAGGCTCCTTTGATAGCACCGTGGACCTCAGCACATCTTCTGCACTAATGTAGGTCCATCCTAAGGGGACAAAGGCTGGAACTCTGATGACCACTGTGCTTTCAGACGGACATGGGGGTCAGGGTGAAGTGGAGGATGTGAGTTTAATCCCCAGAAAAAGTAGGCTGTGGCAGACACTCAGGTTGTCCCAGAACTGGGGAGGCTGGGTCAGGCAGATGCTCGGGGTTGGCAGGTGAGCCAGCCAGTCTGTTTGGAGAGTCTGAGGTCAGTGCAGGACCCTATTTTTTGTTTATAAAAGGTGGCTAGCACCTGAGGCATGAAAACAGGTTGTCCTTGTCCATTTGCACAAACAAAAACAAGGCCGTGTGAGGGCCTTGTGCCGCTGGCTCACCTCCACCACCCAGTTTGACTATTTTCTTTGTTGTTGGACTGTGGGCAGATGTTTTTCTACTAGGTCAAAGGTGGCTTTTCCCCCTCCAGGCTTGGCTGACCGCCTAGAGCCTCTCTTGGGGCGCCTCTGCTGGCTACGGAACAGACTTCCAAAGCCACTCTGCCAGGACCCAGGAAGGCTCCCTGAGACTGACAGCCTTCTCCGTCACCCCATTGTTCCTAGCTTTCACTCTGGTATGGCGAGGCTTCGTTGGCCTGCTAGCAGGCCCTGCCACCAACTGAGTTGCCAGCTACTTCTGCCGGCAGGATGGCCTCTGGATTCTTTTGCCCCATAGAACCCTTTGTGAAGCGCTTTTTCTGCACGACCATATCACTTCAGCCTCAGGGCTGTTTTGGAACTGCAGGGCACTGGTATCAGAAAAGACTCTTCAGACAGGGAGTGTCAATAGATCAGAAGGGACACAGTGCTAGTGACCGGGCAGGAAAGAACAGATTCCCAAATCCAGACGCTTGACCCCCTCAGCCACCTCTTTCTCAATAAAGTTTTTGTGCAACAAAATGAGGCGACTAGAGGCTGTGTGTGCACGCTTGTGCCTGTGTGAACATGGAAGCGTTCCTCTAGGTCAGGGTGCCTCCCAAGCAAATGGCTGACATCTCTGCAGCATGCTTCTAACGGATGGGGGCGTCCCTTCATTACCCAGCAGAAGCTAGTCTGGATGCCACGTAAATGTGAGAAGGGTCCTGGGGTTCCTGTTGTAGATGTCTAAAGGGGGTGTTGTGGCTCCCCGGGGACCATGTGGAGAACTAGAGATGGAGATGGGGTTGTCCCTCATATAGGTCCAGTAGCTCAGAAGGGCAACAGGAAGGCCGCCTGCCTTTGTGGGGGAGGAGTAGCAGGTTGCTGATAGGTTAATGACTGCCCAGGACGGGGTGGTTTTACCAAGGGACAGGAATTTTGATGAATGGGTGATTCTCCCAGTGGTTGGGGAAATGCCCAGCAAGCCTGTTCAGAGAGAGGCTACAGATGAGGTGAGTACAGTAAATCAGCCTCCAAGTTTCTCCAAGTTGACTGGTGTGCTGTGTAGGTGTACCTAGCCTGGGGAAAAGAGGAAGTGATTCAGTGCTGCACTGCCTAGGAAGGAACGTATTTCAAGTTGCTCCTGAGTGCCTGTCTTCCCATCCAGACGTGGTTGGGGACACCCTGTAGGGTCACGCAGCGCCCCTACATGAGAACCAAGCATTCTGGTAAACTTGTTAGCTCAGGCTTTCCTGAGGCTTCCTAAAAGTTGGTGACCTTGAGTCCTGGACAGCAGCTTGTGCAGAAGTGACACTTTCTGAGCAGCCCTAGGATGCTTAGGTGCAGCCTCTGCTTCTTGTGATGCTGTCTACCTAACTTCTTGCTTTCCTGAAGTCCTTGGCCATCCCCACTTGATAGGACAGATAAGAAACTGAGTTACAGCTGTCTGGGAGAACTACTAGTCCCTGGACAGCCACTCGCCACACTACAGGCCCTGCTCCTCCAGCAAGGCCACACGTGTGATTTTAACCACTATCATCTTACAGCCATGTGATGTCGGGAGAGCAGAGCCCCTTTATTAGGTGGGAAGTCTGAATGCAGACTGGGGGTCTGTGACAGGCACTGTAGGAACTGATAAAGCCTGGAGTCCCCCCTGAGGGCAGCATGGGACCTGCAGGTAGATGACAGCCTCTGGGCCAGCTGGGAACTACAGCAGCCAGGACAGCTAAAGGTGTTTAGTTCTCGGAGGACTGGAGAAGAAGCCATTTGACACCCAGAGTGAGAGTGACCAGATCAAGAAGTGAGGAACGATGCAGTCCCTTTAATGTGTTTCCCTGGGCAAGTGGTCACAGCACTGCTATAACATCCAAGGAGGACGCCACAGGGTGGAGGTCCTGGCACTCTCCTGTGGGGGTGGACAGAGGTAAAGGGGTCAGCAGCAGGTGCCAGTGCGGGCAGTCAAAGGTAGGGCAGTGGGAGCACATGGTGGCTGAAGGCAGGAAAGGGCAGCAGGGGCTCCCAAGAAGGAGCCGGGCTGCAGAACCGTTTACTAGGTGCTGAAAAGCGGCCTGGGAAATGTTCTTGGAAGGCTCTCCCTGAGGTTCTGGAGGAGGCCTGGGCAGTCTCCAGGAAGAGGCTGAAGGAGTGCAGCTCCTGTGGCTGTGGCCTTTGGGCTGTTCCTTGGGTAAGGACTGCAGGAGGGCTTCGCTGGGTGACAGGAGAGCAGTCCTGTTGAAATGGAGCAACCAGAGCCGGCAAGGCCAGTGGAGGTGCAAACTGTCATCACTGTCACTTGGCCAGCTATCCCTCAGGCAGGTCAAGCTGTGGTCTGTGGCTCATAGACAGGAAGCTGGCTTGAAAACAGAAACATCAGCCTTCTGGCAGAACACTGGCTTCAGTTCATGCCCCAGCCTCAGCACAGACTGGGAATGCATACTAGAAGTCTTCAGTTCTCTCCCAGGTGGGTAACTCTGGATGCCTTGTATTTTTTCCATTATCAGATCCCTCTTTTTGATGGTCAGATGAAACTGACAACTGTCAGGAAACCTTGGCTGGTGTGTTGGTGCATGTAGTCTGCATTTGTAAGGCAGAGGCCAAACACCCTGAATTCTAGGTCGGGCTGGTCTACACTGCAGGTTCTGAGGCAGCCAGAGCTACATAGTGAGATCATGTCTCAAAATAGAGCCCTTCCAAACCCACCACCACCAGAAAACCCCAAACTTATATCTTCAGTTCCACAAAGGGTAAGGGGCCAGGCCTCTGAGCTTCCTGGGTACATATTCCAGGTATGAGCCACCACACCCCACCACAGCCATTTCTGATTGCGTTCTTTCCACTCCCTTGGGGCTGGCGGTGCTAGATGGAGGTGGAGGTGCGGCCTACTGGCATGCCCAGTGAGATGACCACTAGTCCCTGTGACTGGACCATGAGAACAGCCTGGCTGCAGGTTAGGGACATATGCACGTGAGGTGAACTCCAGCTCTGGCGCTAAGTGCCCCTGACCCTGAGCGACCTTTCTTGATGGCCAGGACCCCATTCCTCTGGAGTTAAGGGAAGAGCTCCTCACAGATCCTGCGTGTGTCCTCAGGTGCTGTCACTGTGTAGCCCACAGTTCTGGGGTCTGTGAAGATCTCATGGTCATTACCACCCTGCAAAGACACAGAGAAGCAATAGGCTACAGTTTGTTCTGCTCCCTGGCGCTGCAACCCTGATGTTCCTAGCTTAGGGAGGTTTCTTCAGTTAATTTTCCCTTAGTTTCCAAGAAAGGAATGACATTTTAGTCACACCGAACAAGGAGCTTAACCTTCTCATGAACCGAGATCGAGCTCAGAACAGGTAATTATGCTCGTGAAAAGCACCAGACACCTTTGCGAGGATCTGGCAAAGGCTATGTTTTTAGTGAGAAAGAACAGCAAATGACAATCTCACAGCTATCAATTTGTCTTTGTGCCCAGATTTCTCCCGAAAGTGACAAGGAGTGTTGGTAGGACAGGTAGCCTAGAGTGGGGTTGCTCACACCCTGCAAAATGAACATGGCTGGCCAGTCTGCTCATAGCCACTGGCCACATACGGTGACTGAGCATTTGAAGTGTGGCCAGTAAGAGGGAAACAGTTAGTTGCGTTTATTCGATTTGTGTGGTATATGTATACATGTTCCTATGTGTACGCATGTATGCGTAGGGCAGAAGTTGATTGGCTATCTTTCTCCGTTCTCTCTATCTCATTTATTGAGACAGGTCTTTCACTGAACCTGGACTTCACTGATGAGTGCTAGGATCCACCTGCCTTTGCCTCTCCAGTGCTGGGATTATAAGCACACACCACTATGCCTGGCTTTTTACACAGGTGCCTGGTATCTGAAAAGTCTCTCACTTGGTGGCAAGCGTGACCATGAGCCACCTCCCCAGCTCTGAGTTTAATTATCATCACCGTCATCACCATTTCAGGAACTCAGACGACATAGCTACATCACCGTCATCACCATTTCAGGAAGTCAGACGACATAGCTACATCACCATCATCAATCACCATTTTAAACAAGTTAGGCTACATAGCCCAAGCTGGCCTCAAATTTAAGATTCCTGCTTTGATTTCCTTTAGCTAGAATTACCGACTCAAGCTACCATCAGGGATTTAATGAAATTTAAATGGCCCTCAGTGACTACTTGAGAAAAGACAGGAAGACAGAAGACAGGGTGGGGCTACAGAGTAGGCAGCAGTCTGAGGGAGCCCAATGGTAGGCAGAGATGGAGGGAGGGGTTGGCACAGGGATTCTAGAAGCCACCAACATGATGGAACTATAAGGAGAGGATCTCTCTGTAGAGTGGACCACAGGCATTTGGAAGCTGCTTTTGGTACAAAGTATCTACTCCAAACTGCAGTGGCTAAAAGCAGGGTGAATCCTTCATATCCTGTCTCAGCCCTAACTGTATGAGTGTCAGGCACCAATCCCATCTCACACGTTTCAAAACTGGAGGCAATAGAGTCGCTGTCCTAAACTGCAATCACCCAGGATTCCTGGAACAGCAAACTCTCCCAGTAGAACCCCACCCCAGAGGGCAATTATCCACCATGTGTGGCTGTGCCTGGAGCACTCCTCCTGAGGGCCAGTTTATTCCCAGCCGGAGAATTAAAACAGGCTGGATCCCACCTTCCTCCCTTGTGCAGACCTCCTCCTCTCCCAAGTCTGCCCTTTAAGCCTAAAGTGTCAGTTCCCTGGAGGTGGACTTGTGGTTACAGAGCCTGGGCTTTTGTCACAAAACTGGTTATGAATGGTTAGGGGTGGGGTGGGGGCAGAGAGAACAATTAAGAGGTTCCTGACAAAAACCACTACCTTAGAAGGAAAGAGCCAGAAGCAAAAGGCTTAGACTGGTCCTATGCCCGCTGCTACACCCACCACTGACCCACACAGCAGTCTCCATGATTCTGCTTTGATGGGCCAGGGAGCAGCACCTGTGAATGAGGACGGGAGCTGCTTGAGGAACTTGCTTTATAATGCCAGGTGTGGAAAATCAAAACTGGGCCGTCCCTAGTCCCAGGACTTGGGAGGCAGAGGCAAGCAGATCTTCATGAATTGGAGGCCAGCCTGGTCTACTGTGAGACCTTGTCTCAAAAACAAAGCCCAAGCTATACAGAGCATGGAACAGTGGGTCTGGGAACTGCAGGGTACACAGGCTGGACATGCATGGTCCTGATTCTGCTAGAACAAGCTCAGCCACCCCAAGCTCCCAGAACAAAACTATTCCCAAAGAAGAGAAGGAAGCTGTGCCTGGGAATGGGCCATCCTATCCCCAAGGCATCTGGAAATTAGCCTGTTACTATTTAAATTCTTAAAAGGCCCAAAGTCTGAGGATGGAAAGGGAGCCTGGGATTAATGAGCACTGGTTACCCTCCCAGTGCCGTCCAGTACAATGCCAGTACTGTCCAGAGCCTATGGGCTCCTTTTCACAGTGTACCCGCTGTGCAGACAGCCACCACAGCACAGACTGATTCTCTGTACACTTTAGCCTGCACTCTCATTGCACTGACTCCAGAGTAAATTTTACTATGGGCTTTTAGGTGAGGCAGGCACAGAAGTGAAATGGACTGTTCTCAAATGGAGCAGCTGCTCAGAGGTCAGGGAATCTGACAACAAAACACGCCTGCCCACAGGCGGTGGTGGCAGTGCATGCCTTTAATCCCAGCACTCAGGAGGCAGAGGTGGGTGGATCCCTGTGAGTTTGAGTTCAGTCTGGTGTACAAAGTGAATTCCAGGACAGCCAAAGTGATATACAGCAACTCTGTCTCAAAAAAAAAAAAAAAAAAAAAATATCAGCCAACCAATCAAACAAACAAAAGGCTTGCTGTAGACAGGGCCCAGGCTAGAGTCCTGAGGTTTTGAATGTAAACCTAAGGTGAGCCCCAGTTCTCCCAATCTAGAACTAGTATGTGGGGTGCAACATGGGCTGGGCTGCAGGCCCTGGAATGAAGGTCAGGTCTGTCTGTGGATGGCTTGAAACTTGACCACTGTTCCATTTCTCTAGTCAGTGGAGCAGGAGACAGCTGAGCCAGCCTTGGCATGACCATATATCCAGGAAACACTGATTCTGTGACCCCCAAGAAGTCAACTGCATACCAGAGATCAAAGCCTGTGCTTCTCTGAACAGAAGAAGCAAAGCCCAGACAGTGGTGAGGGGATGCTTCCACCCTGAAGAACCAGTCTCAAGATGAGTAGCCCATGCACTCTGGTGTTCAGGAAGGCAGGTAGACAGGCAGGGACCCAGGAAAGCCCTGAGCTAGTCTGAGGACCTCTAACCTGGTTAAAAACCCTGTTAGTTCAGGAAGCAGACAATGGAGAGCATGGGCTTACCCAGGTTCCCTTGGTAAAGGACTTCTGAAAGAACTGGGTGGAGAGAACACACTGTATGCTATCCCTGGCCCTCAAGGGCAGGACTCAGTCCAGGATGGCAGGTGCCCAGTTCTCACCCAAAGCATGGCTGAGGACAGTAGTGTGACTTCTGAATGCACACCCTGTCTAGGAAGGTGCCGGTGGCCAGGTAACCCTCTCTAGGGTTTTCTAACAAGCCTACCTCTCAATCTGTCACAGCTAACCTTTCTGCAACACTCTTAGAAGGCTAGAGGCTGAGCTGGGCTGTGAGCAGGCTCTGTAAAAAGATGCACTCCTTGGGGCTGGGGACGGTTTAGCAGTTAAGAAAACTGCTACTCTTCCCAGGGATCTAGGTTTGACTCCTAGCACCCACATGGTGGCTCATGGCTGCCTGTAAAACCAGTTTCAGGGGGACCTGACATCCTTTTCTGACTTCCACAGGCAACAGGCATGCAAGTGTACAGATTCAACACGTAGGCAAAACACTGATAAAAAAAAAAAAAAAAAAAAAAAAAAAAAAAAAAGAGTGGTTCCAGGATAGGCTCCAAAACCACAGAGAAACCCTGTCTCGAAACAAACAAACAAACAAACAAACAAACAAACAAACAAAAAAGAGTAATCCCAGACTACTTAAATTAGTCAAGCCCTGAGAGCTCCCAAGGCCTTGTTTCATCCTCACATGGTTCCTTTAGAAGGGGAACTCTTGCCCATCGGGGTTGTCAGAGAAAACAGGTTTGTGAGTCTCACTGCTGTGGCAAGTGGAGGGGTCATTTCCGGTCTGGGTGATTTACCATCACCCCTTGACCACCCTGAGCTGGTTTTCAAGGCAGATGTGCTCCTCAGACTGTGGGAGGGTGAAATGCTGCACACCGAATGGGAGGGCCCTTGGCAGGCTACAGCAGGGAGGAACGGTGTGGGGCTGGGTACAGGGAGCAAGTTCACTGAATGTGCAGCTCAGGCTGGATCCTGGAGGTATGTGAAGACCAGATCCTCTGCTTTCTTCACAATCAGACTAGTACTGAGCCAGTTCTGTCCTCTGGGAGACTTGGAGGAAAATATCGAAAAGAATCACATCTTGGAGGCAACCCCCCCGTTCCCCTGTACCCCCCCCCCAAGCAGTGACTGCTGTAACTTTTGTCTTTCAGACCCCTTTATGCACTTATGAGCTGACATGGAGAGAGATGACTTTTCCATCATTAGTAAAAACCACAGCACAATATTCTACTGTTCTGCTCCTTGCTAACACAACACTCCACAGACGGATGCATGGGGGGGGGGGGGCTGACTGCCATAATGAATAGACAGCACCTTAAGTGCCAGTCCAGCCCCCAGCCCCACATCCTGGTGTGCTCCATGGACTCACAGCTAGGTTACTCAGGACAGGAACACACAGGCAAATGCAAGGGTGGCTAATATTCCTTACTCACAAGAATGTTTGCAAATGCCTTCAACCAGAATGCTGCCCACAAGAAGCCTTTGAGATGTAGCCCTCCGTCCTGAGCAACTGAGTGCCCATTTGTTTCCCTTGGGGAGCCACTGAAATCAGGGGTGTGACTTTATTTCGGCTGGGTCGGCTGGCCTTTGGGGCCGAGGAACATTTTGGGAAGGCAGAACCTAATTTTTCACTCTGTTCTGACAGAGGCCACCCCTGTGTCCCAGCAGACCCTGATGGCAGAGGCTGTGCTGCCGCAGCAGGGAAGCTCCAAGGCAATTCTGTCCCTTTGGGCAGGAAATGCTTTTCATTGACAAAGCTCAGCTGAAAACCAGCAAAACCACGGAAGAAAAGCTTGCTGGGTTTGTGTGTGAGATGAGGAATTTGAGACAGGATCCCATTATGTAGCTCCAGGGCGACCTCAAACATGTAATCCTCTTGCCTCTGCCACTCAAGTATCAGGATTATAGGAATATACCACCACACCTGGTTCGATTTAAAATAATAAATGAAAAATGTAAATGAAGTCATGGCAGTGCAAGAGTTAAGTGGAGCAGCAAGCCCTCCGGCTACAACATGGTGCTCTGCTCTGCTCAGCAGTCACAGCAAGGCTCTGGACAGCACAGCCTCCCACACCACAGGGCTGGGGTCGGGTCGGGTCATTTCCAGAGAAGTCTTTTGTGGTAACATTTTGGAGAATGGCTGTGCTGTGCTGCTATTTTAACCTCAGGCCAAGGCTGCTTTGCTTCAGACCTGGCTGACTTGGAGCAATGGTCACGGTGGCCTTGGACTAGGACTATTACCTGGTCAGAGCTCTGCTACTGGGAAAAACTCCACACGTTTAAGCAGGCACAGACATTTATCTGGAGGCTGATCCCCAGCAACTCATAAGGTCCAATTCAGATAACCAGTTGCCCAAAGAAACAAACCCACACAGCTGTCCTACCTGATAAGACCTAAAGTACCAGGGCACTGTGACACTGCCGCACTGTCTCCCACTTAGAAGGCCTCTGCAGTCTCCCTGCCGTCCTGCCTGCTGTGGCTACACTGTAACATGCCTAATAAACTCTGCTTCTACCCTCTCTGGTGAATGGACTCATGGCTATGTATCACTGGCCTAGCATGCTGTCCTGCCACAGCATGTAGTAGTGGGCGTTAACAGATCTCTTTCCCTTCTGTAAGCAATGGGAGCCAGGATGCTGGAGGTGCAGCTCAGTAGAGTGCTTGCCTGACACACACACAGAACCCTGAGTGTGACTGCTAGCACTGCATAAACTGGGCGTGCTGGTGCAAGTCTGGAGCATTGGGAGTTGGAAGCAGGAGGGTCAGGAGTTCAAGGTCATCTTTGGCAACGCAGGGAATCTGAGGCCAGCTTGGGCTGAACATCTGTTTCAGAAACAATGAAATAAAAAGCAAATTAACAAACAAAAACAAATGGCACCAACCTAGGCCCAATGACACAGGCCTGTAACTCAGCTTCTTTGGAGGTTAAGGCAGGATGATTAGTCGTGAAAGGCCAACTTGGACTTTAAAGTGAGTTCAAGGCCAAAATGGCAACTTAATAAATCCCTACCTCAAAGTAAGAATAAACGGGCTGGGCAAGTAGCTTAGTGGTAGAGTTCTTACCTAGCATGTGTGAGGCCCTGGGCTCAATTCGCAATACTGAAAAGGGGTGAGTGGACACCAAGTCAGACAAAAGAAGCTTCCAGATATTCTTTAGATCCACAGCATAATTTCATTAGCTTAATTTTTTTTTTTTCGAGACAGGGTTTCTCTGTGGCTTTGGAGCCTGTCCTGGCACTAGCTCTGCAGACCAGGCTGGTCTCGAACTCACAAAGATCTGCCTGCCTCTGCCTCCCAAGTGCTAGGATTAAAGGCATGCGCCACCACAGCCCGGCCATTAGCTTAATTTTTAAGAAGACTTTAAGTCAGGTGATGGTGGCACACACCTTTCATCCTAGCACTCGGGAGGCAGAGGCAGTGAATCTCTGTGAGTTCAAGGCTAGCCTTGTCTACAAGAGCTAGTTCCAGGTCAGTTTCACAGAGAAACCCTGTCTCAAGGAAAACAACATCATCAACAACAACAACAACAACAAAAAGACCGCAAGTCTGATGTTACTCTTTCACGGTCTACAGTCAAAGTGTTATGTATCCCATGAAACTGACAAAGGGATCTGATCATAAACCATCATTAAGAAGGGTAAGGACAGATTCAACGCAATGCCCATCAAAATCCTTCAAAGACCTCGAAAGAACGGTACTCAACTTCGTATGGAAAAGCAAAAAACCCAGGATAGCCAAACAATCCTTTTTTACAATAAGAGAACTTCTGGAGGCATCACAATCCCTGACTTCAAACTCTACTACAGAGCTACAGTACTGAAAACAGCCTGTTATTGGCATAAGAACAGACAGGAGGACCAATGGAACCAAACAGAAGACCTGAATATCAATCCACACATCTTCGAACACCTGATCTTTGATAAAGAAGCAAAAGATATCAAATGGAAAAAAGAAAGCATATTTAACAAGTGGTGCTGGCATAACTGGATATCAACATGTAGAAGAATGAAAACAGACCCATATCTATCACCATGCACAAAACTCAAGTCCAAATGGATCAAAGACCTCAACATAAAGCCAGCCACACTGAGCCTTATAGAAGAGAATGTATTGGCACAGGGAACCATTTCCTAAATATAACTCCAGCAGTACAGACACTGAGAGAAACAATTAATAAATGGGACATCCTGAAACTGAAAAGCTTCTGTAAAGCAAGACATGGTTAACAAGACAAAACGACAGCCTATAAAATGGGAAAAGACCTTCACTCATCCCACACAGACAGAGGTCTGATCTCCAAAATATACAAAGAACTCAAGAAACTGGACACCAAAAGATCACATAATACAATAAAAAAAAATGGAGTAGAGACCTAAACAGAGAACTCTCAACAGAGGAATCTAAAATGGCTGAAAGACACTTAAGGAAATGTCCAACATCCTTAGTCATCAGAGAAATGCAAATCAAAACAACTCTGAGATTCCATCTTACACCTGTAAGAATAGCCAAGATCAAAAACACTGATGACAACTTATGCTGGAGAGGATGTGGGGAAAAGGGAACACTTCTGCATTGCTGGTGGGAATGCAAGCTGGTACAACAACCCCTTTGGATGTCAGTGTGGCGATTTCTCAGAAAATTAGGAAACAACCTTCCTCAAGACTTAGTAATACCACTTTTAGGTATATATCCAAAGGATGCTCAATCGTGCCACAATGACATGTGCTCAACCACGTTCATAGCACCATTGTTTGTCGTAGCCAGAACCTGGAAACAACCTAAAAGACCCTCAACCAAAGAATGGATAAGGGAAATGTGGTACATTTACACAATGGAGTACTACACAGCAGAAAAAAAATGACAGCTTAAATTTCACAAGAAAATGGATGGAGCTAGGAAACATTATTTTGAGTGAGGTAACCCAGACTCAGAAAGACAATTATCACATGTACTCACTCACAGGTGGTTTTTAAACATAAAGCAAAGAAAGCCAGCCTATAAACAACAATCCCAGAGAACTTAGACAACAATGTAGACACTAAGAGAGACTTACATAGATCTAATCTTCATGGGAAGCAGAAAGTAGAAAAAGACAAGATCTCCTGAGTAAATTGGGAGCATGGGGCCTTGGGGGAGGGGTGAAGGGGGGAGGAGAGGCAGGAAGGGGAGCAGAGAAAAATGTAGAGCTCAATAAATACCAATTTAAAAAAAGGGTAAGGAACCAAAATAAAACAAATTAAAAAAAATAAAACCCAAACGGGCATGGTGGCACACACCTTTAATCCCAGCACTCGGGAGGCAGAGGAAGGAGGATCTCTGGGTTTGAGGTCAGCCTGGACTACATATTGAGTTCCCTGACAGCCAGGGCTACACAGAGAAACCCTGTCCTGAAAAACCAAAACAGCCAGAAATGGTGGTTCACACCTGTAATCCCAGCACTAGAAGCTGAGGCAGGAGGATTACCATGAGTTAGAAACCAGCTTTCACCACCAAGAGACAAAAATACGGAAATATAAACTCAAGGCTAGCTTCTACACTGTTTCTCCTTGAGGATGTGGCATCAGATTCCCCCACTGGAGACAGTCCATGGTACTAGAATGCTCTCTTATCTCAAGAGCAGACTTCTTCCCAGGACTGGATCTGAATTCTTTTAGATCTATACTCATCAGTGTGATTACTGGATCATATGAGGTTCTATTTTTAGCTTTTCTTCTTTTATTTATTTAACAGCTATTCATATTGACTGCATCATCTACTGTTCTGAGGTAAAGGGGCACTGATTTCTACCTTCTTTTGTGTGTCTGTTAGTAATGGCCAGTCTAGGGGGAGGAATGTGGCTCTCACTGTGGCCTGAACTTTCATTCTTATGATCTATGATTACAGGTATCAACTCCACTGTGTGTCTTACTTGGTGCAGTCAGCCTTCAAATATGTTAAATCGGTTTTTTAAAAATTATTTTCTTTGTATGGGTGTTTTGCCTGCATGTATGTCTGTGTACCAGAGTGTGCCTGGTACACAGCGGCCAGACAGAACAGGGCATTAGATCCTTATGCAACTGGAGTTTATATGGATTGCGGGCCACCATGTGGTGCTGGGTTTTGAACCTGGGTCTTTGGAAGAGCAGCCAGTGTTCCTTCCACTGAGTCATGTCTTCTGCCCCTTAAATCAGGTTCTTACTTTGCTGCTGAACTGCAGGAGTCTCTGATGTATTTTGGATGGACAGACATGGTTTGTGTTTTCTCACACTTCATAGGCTGCCTTTTTTGGGTTTTGTTTTTTGAGAGAAGAGTCTCTGTGTATCTCTGGCTGGCCTGGAACTCACTGTGTAGACCAGCTTTGCCTTGAGCAAACAGATCCACCTGCTGCTGCCTCCCAAGTGCTAAGATTGAAAGTATGCGCCACCACCCCCAGCCACAAGCTGTCCTTTCCTCTTGAGGTTTCTTTGCTGTGCAGCGGCAGTATTTGTCAGGTCCAGGCCTGCTTGTTCACACGGCTTCCTGTGCTGGTGCTTTCGGGTTAGCCCAAGACAAGTATCCAGAGGCTGCTTCCTGTCTTTTTTTTTTTTTTTTTCTAGGAGATGTGCATTGTCAGGCTCACAGATAAACAACCAAACACAGTGAAGCCGCAGTCCCCGTGCAGAGAGGCGGTACTTGCTGACAATGGAAGGATAAACAGCATACTCACACAGTGCAGGATTATCCACCCTTAACAGAGGAAATCTGCTTGCCTCTGCCTCCCCTGTGCTGGGACTAGAGGTGTGCACCACCACTGCCTGGCAGCAAAGGAAATTCTTATTGCTGTTTGTAAGGACGGACCTGGAGGATGTTACACTAAGTGAAATAATTCACTGTCACCAGGGACCCTGCTGGAGGTAGACCTCTGACAGGGCCGGTCTTGACAGAGCAGCCATCAAAGGGACCAGCGCTCCATAGCATTTACGATACCTTACTGGCTTCAGAATGTAATGCTTGAGAGCCAGAATCTCTATAGCAGAAGGGTGGGAAGCAGAAGGGCATAGTAAGTAAGAGACCCAAGCCCAATCATAGGCAGTGAGCAGCTGGTACTGAGGCTCCTCTTAGGCCTTGGATGGTGGTAGCAGATACTCGTCCAAGGAGAGCCTCACAATTATGCCAAATGTCTCTGAGGAAATGGCTTCTTTGTGCCCCTCTCTGGCACTGGCTCTTCCTGTGTGACACCCTAGGCAGGTCCTCCCTCCAGTGATCCCTGACCAACTGAGGACAGACTCAGGTACTTGCACATCTCTCATGTTTATGAGAAGACTCTATCATGCAATCTACAGTGAACATGGTAGCAGTCATAAAGCAAGACAATAAAGCCACAATGGTGAAGGCATTGTTTGCTTATTTTGTTTTTTCTATACAGGGTCTTGTGGCTGGCCTTGAACTCAGAGATCTGCCTGCCTCTGGGGTGTTAGCATTGAAATGCAGAGGTTCGACAACAGGTGATCTGAGAGCAGCCTTAAGTGGGAAGTACTTAATTCAAGAGGCAGACTGAAAATGACCTATAGTCTTTGCTTCCACCGGGTCAGGGCCTCAGAGCTCTAAGGGAAGGGAGGCTAGAAGGTCCAGCAGGTAGAGTGTGAGATGGCAAAACAGCCTATTGGAACGTTCCCTCTCAGAGTCCAAACTGCACAAGAGACTTTCCTACTTACCGGCATAGTCTTGTCTCCAAAGAAATAAATGGTCTTGTAACCATCATGTTCTAGGTGTCTCAGGCAATACCGCTTGTCCCACCCATCAGGAAAGACGTCAAAGCTGATTTGGCCCCCTGCAGGATGGGAAGGGGACACACCAAGAAGGTGAGGCTAAGGAGGGCCTAGGAGGGTTGGGAATGGGGCTCAACAGTTAGAGGGCTTGCCTAGCAGGTCTGGGCTGAGTACAACCCCAGCACAGCCTAGATGAGAGGAGGGAGGGTAACACCCTTAAGAAGAAGATAATGCAGCTTGCTTTTTTATCTATCTATCTACTTATATTTTGATATATTTATTCACCACTTAATGCTACTTATGGACAGGTTCTTTGCTGTTTTTCCCAGAATTATTTCATCTGGGTCTAAGCGATCATCTCTCTTTGTGCTTCTTCAGGGAAGAGACTTACAAGTTTAAATAAGGCAGGCTTAAGTAAAAACCTAATAAGGGCTTCCCTTATGCAATGGAACCATCTGGCATTTAATATACCCTGAGTCAGGCATGCAAGTGCATACATGCCATCCCCACATTCAGGAACCTGAGACAGGAGGCTTATGGTGAGTTCAAGGTCAGTCTGGGCTTCATGTGAATTCTAGGCAAGTCTGGACTACAGAGGAAAAACCTAGCTAAGCCAAACCACCATCAGTGGAAAATCTAAAAGCAGGCTGTATGAGCTCATCCTGGAGACAATAGGCTCATTAAATAAAAGATAACTTATAGGTAGGTACCCCCTAAAATCATCCATCGTGCCGTCCATCTGTTTGTCCACCCATCTATCCATGTGTATGGGTGTTTTACCTGCATGTATGTCTGAGGAAACCCTGGTGTCAGAAACCCTGGAACTGGAGTTATAGATGACTGTGAGCTGTCATACTGATGCTGCAAATTGAACACATGTCTTCTTGAAGAGCAGTTACTACTCTTAGCTGCTGAGCTAGTTCTCCAGCCGCTACGTGGGTACTTTTCAAGCAGAAAAAAAAAAAAAAAAAAAAAAAAAAAATCAACCCACCAAGGGGGCGGGGAAACAAACTGCAAAACATTTTCAAAGTTATTAGAAAGGCATTCAGTTAACAGTTCAGGAATTATTAAAAAATCTTCCTGATTGTGTCTGACACGTGGTTCCTTTGCAAGGCCATGTGCTGGCAGAGCTAGAGGGCTTTAAGTCCAGACTGATAGTGTGGCCAGGAGAAGTGGACATGTTTGAAGCATTTAATAGGAAAAGATATACTAGACAGACAGCTCAGTGGTTAAAAGTGACTGCTGTCAAGACCTGAATTCAGTCCCTTGGGGTCCACGTGGTAGGAGAGAACCAACTCTTCACAGCTGCCCTAGGACCTGCACACATGTGTTGTAGCCTGTATGCCCCACCCCCAATAAACTGAAAATGTAATAATAAAACATAACACGTATCTGCTACCAAGTGATGACAGAAGTCAGGTTAAGTTTCTGTACCACTGGCTCAATGACAGTCAGCACAGGCTTTGTGAGCCTGAACAACTCTCTGTTGCTTTCTGAGTCTGATTCTTTTTTTTTTTTTAATATTTATTTATTTATTAATTTATTATGTATACAATATTCTTTCTGTGTGTATGTCTGCAGGCCAGAAGAGGGCGCCAGACCTCATTACAGATGGCTGTGAGCCACCATGTGGTTGCCGGGAATTGAACTCAGGACCTTTGGAAGAGCAGGCAATGCTCTTAACCACTGAGCCATCTCTCCAGCCCCCTGAGCCTGATTCTTGCTCTGTAAAAGCCACCCACTAATTTCTGTGATTCCTTAATAGTGACACACTACAGGATTTCAAGACATCTTAGTCTACTTCATCTGAGAGGCTCACTGTCCAACACTCCTGGAGTTCAGCAAGACTTCTCTTCCATACAGAGGTGTGAAACTTTTACTGTTCACACAGCAAGATACAGCTCTTCTGTGTAAGAGAGAAGAGCAGGCAGAAAAAGTCCTGCTGGGTGCAGAGGTAGAACCAGACCCAACAGCATGGAACCACTTCCTGGCTTGGGGGTATCCTGCTGTGGTTGCTTGTCTACAGTCTGCCTGTGTAACTGTGGTAGAACAGTAAAAAGTCTACACCAGGATTAGCATGTTGCTTGCTGGGAGGTGGTGGCCTCACGCCTTTATTCCCAGCACTGGGGAGGCTGAAGCAGGTGGAGCTTTGTGAGTCTGAGGCCAGTTTGATCTACAGAGTGAGTTCAGGACAGCCAGGGCTATATAGAGAAACCCAGTCTGTAGCTCCAGTTCCAGGGCATCCACATCCTCTTCTGGCCTCCTTGGACAGTGGACGTGCCCATGGTACTGACACATACATGCAGGCAAAACATTCAAACATAAAGTCTTGAGAGAGAGTAATAAGTAAAAGTTTACAGTTTGCAGAGGAAGACTGGAAGCTCTTTCTAACCCCGCATCACCTTGTGAACAGGGCACCGCAGCAGCCCACCACACGCTCTAGCACACAGGGACCAGAGCCTGGGGATGCACCGTACCTATGGAGAATGTGAGGCCTTTCCCTGCAAATTCCTTCCTCAGGTCCTCTACGAATTTCTGTCGTATATTTTCTTTCTGAGAGATACAAAAAGACACCAATTGTCCATTACATCACAGTGCAGAAGCATTTTAAATACTGCCCACAGGCTACACGGTTGGGCTTTTCTTCTCAGACCTGGCCGTTGTCCAAGTGTGCCCGAGAACTTACTTTATCAAGTTCGTAGAACTCAATTCGTTCTTCTTGGCTGCAGCTTCTCCCAATAGGGGACACGTTCAACATGCCATTTCGGAATTCAATGAAAGTTCCCCTGGGCAGGAACAGCATCAAAATACAAAATACCTTATTTACTCGGGCAACATTACATTCTAGAAGCAGGAGTATGTGACCCAGGTGTCTCATGGGTTGTACACCTTGGAAGCTTTGAGTCACATAGTATGACAAACTCAAAATGTGGCTAACTCAGATTGAGATGGATGGAGACTTAGCATGGAAAAGGAATGGAGTCATCTTTGCAGATTTTTATGTGTGTGTGCATGTGAATGTGTGTGAAAGCACTAGAAGTCAGAGGTCTCCAGCGGTGTCTTCACTGACTGCTCTCCACCTTATCATCTCTCACTGAGTCTGGAGCTCCCCAATTCAGCCTACAGTGTCTGCTCAGTGAGCCCCAGGGACTGGAAGCATGCTCTACCAGGGGGCTAGAGAGCAAACTCGGGTACTCAGGCTTGAGCAGAAAGTTTTTTACTGGCTGACCTACTTTCCCAGCTTTATTTCTTTTTTGAGCAAAGCAAATGGAGATGTAGTAAATAACAAAATCAAGAACTCCCAAGAGGGAGAAGGACCCCACGGGAGGAATAGTCCACACCCCACTTTCTGAGACAGGGTCTTATGTAGCCCAAGCTGTCCTTGAACACGCCATGTTGCAGATGATACATGGGATTACAGGCTTGAGGAACCATGTCTCACTAGTTATAATATTTCACAGACTATTTAATAAAGTGATGTTTGGATATACGGGGTTAAGCAGGGTGTGCTATTAAAACAATTACCCTGTGGCTCACTGTTTCTACTGCAACTGATCAGGATGTCTCCTGTGCTAAAGGCTGGGAAAGGACCCCAGCATAAGGGCACTTGCTCCTTCTGCAGTCTCATCTGTGTTGTTAGTGAGCTCTTGAGGAGAGTGATGTCATTAAGGGAGGACCCAGACAGGTTCTGAGACTATGGTTCACAGAGGAAACTATTTATTCAGAGGCAGACTGCTTATTCAGGCTTGATGTGACCACAGAAAATAAAACATGCCAACGGTTTCAGATATTCCAGGGAAGATACCTAGAAACTTTTTTAAATCGTGTTTTTAGTTTTAGACTCAGAATATATATTTAAATTTCTGTTTTTAGAGACAGCATTTCTTTGTGTAACAGTGCCCTGGATGTCCTAGAAGTTGCTTTGTAGATCAGGCTGGCCTTGAACTCATAGAAATGCCTGGCTCTGCCTCCAGAAAGCTGGGTTTAAAGGCTAACATTTTTACAAATTTATTTTGTGAGGGGCAGGTCAGAGAGGCATGCGTGGGAGTCAGGTCTTTTCTCTCTGCCATGTGGGCCCAGGCATGGGTGTCCTGCTCCAAAACTCTGCTTCAGTCCTCTGAGACAGTCTCTTCACGAGCCAGACCAGATGGTGGGCCAGCAAGTCCCAGTGGTCCTGTCTGTCCTCCACAGTGCTCAGATTATATGTGCACACGTGACTACGGCTGACTTCTGTGAGGTCTGGGGATTTGAACATGGCTCTTCATGTTTGCGCAGCAAGCACTCCTCCTCAGTGAGTCTAGAACCCTCTAACCCCATAAAGTAATTTTCTTTAAGCTATGCAGGCCAAACACATTTGGTTTTGTCTATCTACCCTGGAGACCTCCTGAGACTTACAGATTGTAGGCTTCTGATGCCTTTTAAAATTGTGTGTGTGTTGTATGCATGTGTACATAATGCATGTGTGCACACTAGTGTTTGACATGGTTTTCACCACTGCTCTCCAGCTTATCTTCTAAGACAGTCTTTCCTTGGAGCCAGACCTCACTGCCTGACCAGACTCCCAGGAGACTTTGTCTCCGCCCCTCATGGCTAGAGTTTCAGACATGACAATACTCAGTTTTTACGTGGGTACTGGGGATCTGAACATTGGCCCTCGTGCTGCTGTGACAGGTACTTTAGCTATAGCAAACTCCCAAGACCCTTTTGTTCTTTTTTTTTAAATTTTTTAAAACATATTTATTTACTTATTATGTATATAATATTCTGTCTGTGTGTATGGCTGCAGGCCAGAAGAGGGCACCAGACCCCATTACAGATGGCTGTGAGCCACCATGTGGTTGCTGGGAATTGAACTCAGGACCTTTAGAAGGGCAGGCAATGCTCTTAGCCTCTGAGCCACCTCTCTAGCCCCCTTTTGTTCTTTTTAAAGATTTATTTATTATGTGTACAGTATTCTGCCTGCATGTATGCTTGCACACCAGAAGAGGGCACCAGACCCCATTACAGATGGTTGTGAGCCCCCACGTGGTTGCTGAGAATTGAACTCAGGACCTATGGAAGAGCAGCCAGTGCTCTCTCTTTTTTTCTTTTTAAAATTTATTTAATTTTATTTTATGTTCATTGGTGTGAAGGTGTTAGATCACCTGGAACTGGAGTTACAGACAGTTGTGAGCTGTTATGTAGGTGCTGGGAAATTGAACCCATGTCTTCTGGAAGAGCAGTCAGTGTTTTTAACCCCTGAGCCATCTCTCCAGCTCCCAAGACCATTTTCTGAGATAAGGTCTTACTCTGTAGCCCAAGCAGACAAGAAACTCACTATGGAGTCTAAAACACACAGCAATTCTCCTGCCTCAGCTTCCTACATACTGGCTGACAGCTGACTCATCACACCTGCCCCACCCCATTTTGTTCAAAAGAGGGTCTGTGTAGCCCTGGCTGTCCTGAAACTTCTCTGTAGACCAGACTGGCCTCCAACTCAGAGATCCACCTGCCTCTGCCCTTGAGTGCTGGGATTAAAGGCGTGAGTGCACCACTATACCTGTCCCCCCCCCCCCCCCTTAATCATCTAGCTATAACTTCCAAGATGGCCCTCAACTTGTGATCCTCCTGCCTCAGCCCCTCTAGCACTGAGATTATAGGCAGATGCCACCACATCAGGCTCCGTGCTCTTTACATGCTATTTCACAGGAACTCTCCTGACAGCCCAGAGCTGGCACAGGTTTCAGTGTCTGGTCTGTACAGCACTCCATCACACGGGTGGGCACCCTTTTTACAACCATCTTCATGTGGTTGGCTATATAAACTATTTCCAAGTAGTTTTACTAAGTGCTGGGTTCTGGTCATGAATCCACCTAAAGAGTCCACGGCTCAGCTGGACAGTGGTGGCGCACGCCTTTTAACCCCAGCACTCGGGAAGCAGAGGCAGGTGGATCTCGTGAGTTCCAGGTCAGCCTGGTCTACAAGAGTGAGTACCAGGACAGGCTCCAAAGCTACAGAGAAACCTGTCTTGAAAAATAAAGAGTCCACTACTCCATACCTTAGAAGAGCCTCCTTTGTTAAGAGCGAACCCACCTTTTCTTAGGGAGTTTAATTTTTGCAATGTAGCTCAGACAGTAGTTGATCAGGTCTTGGATCACTGCCTCCCCCAGATGACCTTGAATACTCTAGGTAAACAAAGCATGAGTTATTTGATATAATAGGAAGTACTTTCAAAATGGCTTCACGGCAAACCCAGATCTGACAATACTGCCAGAAGTCACAGGCTGACTCAGCCGGGACAGTGACATACCCTGCTGTCCTTTCACCGCTTTCTCTTTTCTAGTGGTGGAAAACATCAGGCAAAGCACAGACCCCTCGGTCAGAAGCACCTTTTGCTTCATTACTCAAGGATTCGTGTTCATTCTCTTTCACACTTTCCGGATGGGCCAGAGAGCTTCCTGCAATTGCTCTAAGTATTAAGTACAGCTTCTCTTCCATAGCCCCTGGCTGAATGTGCTCTAGCTTTAGCTATTGTAATAGAAACACTGAACTCAAGCAGCTTTAAAAGCCCATTATAAAGATGCAGTCACTATCTGGAACAAGCAACAGCTGTGTGGGGCAAAATTCAAACTTGACAAAGAATACAGTGTGAAGATTCCCTCCCTCCCACCGAGCTCCAGCACGTGCCCGGAGGCATTCAATCATTATCACATGTAATGTGTCGTTCTATGCCCCTTTTCTTTATTGTTTTTATAAATTTTGAGACACTGTCTCATGAAGCTGCCCAGGTTGATCTTGAACTCACTTTGTAGCTCAGGGAGCCCCTGAACTTTTGACCTTCCTGCCCCAGACGTGTTGATTTACACAACATGTTAGTAGTTATACAGAACGGGCTGCATACTTAAAAACTTACCTGTTTACACAAAAGTTTCCCATCTTTGTATGCTACCAGGCCATTCTCTGGAAACACATAATCGTATTTCTCAACCACTACAACCAAAACAAGATAAAAACTGAGGATGCATTGAATAGAAAGAAACTTGTCTTTCTCTTTCTTCCTCAACGCCTTCCCGCAAGGCACCTGCCGGCTGTGCCAACCTTCTCATCAAGAGGTTGAACTTCGACAGCAGCTTAAGTCTAGGCGATCACAGACCCTGCCTCCAGCCTGCCAGTGTGTAAAGTAAGATGCTGGTCCCTGCCGCCTTCCAACCCTGTCATGAACCAGCAGGAAACAAGGGACAAAGAGGACGGCCACCCTCAGCTCTCAGGCTTTCCAGATCAGGTTTGACAGGCTCAATTTAAAAATAAAAATTATTTTGTGTGTATGTATGCACTTGGGCATGTACACACCATGGTGTGTGTGTGTGTGTAGGTCAGAAGACAACTTGTGGGGTTGCTTCTCAACTTCTCTGTGGGTTTAGTACTGAACCTGAGTTAACAAGTACCTTTACAATTTCCCCAACCTCAAAATAATGTTTTTATAAAAATTTTAAAAAGCTGTTTTAAAAAGATGATTCTTATACTCATTTAGACTTGAAGACTAATACATAACCCACAAAAGGTCTGCCTGCCTCTGCTTCCCAAGTGCTGGAACTAAAGGCATGTGTTACTATGCCCACCTGTTTGTTTTTGAGACAGGACCTCATGTAGTCCAGGTTGGCCTTGAACTCATTATATAGTCCAGCATCACCTCCAGCTCACAGCAAGTCTCCTGAGTGCAAAGACTACGGGTATGTCCACTACACCTGCTGAGGCTGATGCAAGGTGAGCTTTTAGCTGCCTTCTAGTATAAGTGTTTTGACTCTCGCTTGTTACAACTCTCAAACACCTAGCTCTGGTACTGTGATACAAAACCTCTCAGAGTACGCTGTAAGTACATTCTGAAGGTAGGGATGGTGATCAACCCCTGTGATGGGATTCTTCTGGGCTACATATGACTTGTTACTAATAGCATTTCTAAAGAGAGTACCTCCAGGAAGATGAAGTAAACGTGTCCTACAGACTGCAGAACTGACTCTTCCAGTATCTGATATGACCCAGACTTGTACTTTCAGATAGACATGCCGAATTCCAAACCATGGCAACATGATGCCCAGGACACACTGGACAATGTTTGCAGACAGCCTGAGTTATCAAACTGTGTGTGGGTGCCTGTGTGCATGCACTCTACTGCCTACTAGTGGTCAGAGATGGTACTAGGCATACTACAATGAACTAAACTGCCCAATATGTCCTTAGTACTAACATAACCCTAGGACAACAGTGTGCTTTTGTCTATTTTAAACTCATGTTGGTTTGAAAGAAAAAAAGGAAGGAAGGAAGGAAGGAAGGAAGGAAGGAAGGAAGGAAGGAAGGAAGGAAGGAAGGAAGGAGAGAAAGAGGAAAGAAGGGAAGGAGGGAGGGAGGGTGAGCGAGCAAGCTGGGCAACGGGAATTCCAGCACTTGGGAAGAGGAAAGAGGCGAATCTCTGTTGAGTTCGAGGCCAGCCTGGTCTGCAGAGAGAGTTCCAGGACAGCCAGGACTACACAGAAAAACCCTATCTCAATAAAAAAAAAAACAAACAAACAAAAAAATTATTTGATATATATTAGTATTTTGCCTTCATGGACACACGTGCACCTCATGGGACTGGAATTACAGACAATTGTGACCTGCCATTGGGCCTGGGAACTGAACCTGAGTCCTCCATAAAAGCAGCAAGTGCTCTTAACTGCTGCTAAGCCATCTCTCCAGCCCCGCCTGACTGCAAACTCGTGACTCCCCTGTCTCAGCCTCCCAAGTGTTTGGTTCACAGGAGAGCATAACACACTACAACAGAGAGAGAACTATTCATTCATGGATCTCTCTACTCACTGCTTCTCAGAGGCCGGCTACCCCAGAAACCCTGGGAAAAAAGACAAGTAAGACACTGTCTGGAAGACAACAAAGACTGAGTTTACATCAGAGTGCTCATCAGCAGAGCTGGGCACCACAATTTTGGTGGGATACTTGCTAAAATATATGTCCAGGTGTTAGAGACCTGCTGTTCCACCATCACCAGGAAAGAAGCCAAGAGACTCTCCAGCTGGGTGTGGTGATCGATGCCTTCACTCCAGCACTAAGGAGGTGGAGACAGGATGACAAGGTGAGTCTGAGTCCAGTCTGGGCTACAGAGTGAGACCCTATCACAAAGGCTCTCTATCTTCCCAGTCCTGTGCTGGAGACCCTGGTGATGTGGGGAGCCTAGTGACTCTCATGATGAGGGAACCCTGGAACACACTCCATTAGGGCTACAGGGACAAGGTACTGAGACGAGAGGGATATAAATTTGAGCCGACAGCACAGCCAAGAGCTGGGGCCTGGTCTGAAGTGAGAGCAGTGAGGACATGAAATACTAGAGGGAGAAAAGGTCCCACAAGTGAGACCTTCAAGGTGAGTCTAACTGGAAACCTGAGTCAAGGATTCTATTAAAGATCACAGAACTTACTTTTATAGGGTTAAAGCAAAGGCCAAATAAGGGTAGAGAAAATGTTTTCCCAGAGAAGGTGGAAAGTGTGCTACATGAGTGATGGTGGCTTGGGACTGCAGCGGACACTGGGCGGCAGGTCTCAGTATCATCAGAAGTTAATCCTGCTAGAATGGAATTAGCACTTACCATCACTTCCCAGTTGCTCTTGCACTTTCTCAAAATCTGACCCACCTACCACTCCAATTTTGGTCTTCTGCCTCAATTTTTGTAGAAAGCCATCCATGTCTTTTGTAATTTTCTACATGTCAGGAAGGAAAACAGGACGATTCTGAGTGATAATAATCAGATGAACTGCAAACTAATTTAGCTCTGATTTTTACACTAGGTCTGTAGAAAAACTTAATATTTAGTTATATCTATTCCCACTTGTTTAGTCACACACATACACACACACAGTTGGCAACAACTTGCTTTTTCCATTTTATGTTGTGGTGACCTTTTAATAAGACATAGCTCTAGCTTATTCCTTTTTGTCTGTTTTGTTCAAATGTATCTCTGTGCTGCATCCATACAGTGCCTGAGGAGGGCAGAGATCACCTAGAACCAGAGTTGCAGATGGTTGTGAGTCACTATGTGGATGCTGGATCCTTTGGAAGAGTCGTCAGTACTCTTAATCATGGCACCATCCCTTCAGTCCAATCTTCTGTTGTTTAAGGTTTTTTTTAATACTACATGCGTATGATTTAATACGTCAGAAGTGGGTATAGTGTCACAAGTCTGTGATACAACACTTGGGAAGTGGAGGCAGGAGGATCAGGAGTTCAAGGTCAGCTTTGGCTACACAGCTGGATCTACTGTCTTTTAACAGATACAAAAACAAACTACAAAGAGGTGAGGTAGCATGATGATCGTGGTCTAGAAAGTTATTAAGCAAGAGGAAATGCAAAATTATTATGATGAAATGTCAGCTGCTTTTAACCAAATTGACAGGGATATGGGTTCTCTGTTCACTATTTCTGTCAATGATCTCTGTGTGAGTTTTCAGGATGCCAGAACTGGAAAATGATGGAGGCTTATGTCCTTTTTTCTTTTTTTGAAAGCTTTTCTCAAGTCCTACTGTTTAGGGATGGAATGACATGTGGAAGAAAACACCCAGGAAGACAAACTTCTACACAAACAGGGAAATGTGCAGACGTCTGGATTCCATGCTAACTAGACTGAACCCAGGCAGGTCATATCATGTCACAAGAACTGCGATAAAAGATAACTTGTTCTTCCTCTTCCAGACCACACTGTGATTAGTGACGTTTAAGAATACACAAGGATGGAAGCAGGAAAGGCTGATGATAACAGATCTGTGCTAAAATATTTTAATCACAGTACCCAGCTCTTTCAAATTAGTTTTGTTTTATTGCTACAATTGCTTATGATCATTGCAAGCATATTGTTCCAAATGCGTGAAAGGGAATACACTCTGGATCACCTACCTGGCTTCTCTGCTATTTTATACTTCATGCTTACCTAGCCCCATTTACCCGGGAAACAGAAGCACTTTCTCAATATCTAGTACCTGGAGTGGCTCCACCCTAGCAGTGAAAGGAAATGACAAACTGGACAGCTAACAGTGCCCGAGACCCAGGGACTTTCACCATCACAGCTGCTATGAGAAGCTGAGGCAGTCAGGACTTCACTGGTTTCAGTTTTCTTACGTTTGAATGGTAGTAGCTAGTAGGGCAGTGGTGCGCACCTTTAATCCCAATACTTGGAGGCAGAGGCAGGTGGATCTACAGAGCGAGTTCCAGGACAGGCGTGGCTACACAGAGAAACCCTGTCTCAGGGGATGGGGTGGTAGTAGTAATTGTCCCGCCCAGGAGGAAAGGTAGTGGAAGACTGCAGGTTCAACACCGTACAAAGGCTTAGGAATGGAGACTCCTGACCACTACTGCTCCTGGACCAGACTGAACAATGGTTTGTCTCTATAATTTTTATTATGTATGTACATGCATGTACATGTGCCACAATGTACAAGGGGAGGTTAGAAGACAACTTGCGGGTGTTAGTTCTCTCCTTCCACCATGTGGGTTCCAGGAATTGAACTCAGTCAGGTCCCAAGGCTTAGGGGTAAATGAATCTACCCATTGAGCCATCTCAGTGGCCTCTGTAATAAATTAGAACATAGCTACTCAAGTTTACATATGGTCTGTGGCTGCTTTTGCACTAAAGTTGAGTAGCTACTACAGGCCATGTTTTACAGAGACAAAAGTACTTAATATATAGCCCTTTACAAAATATGGATTCTGCTTCCTGTTCTAGACTACTATTGGCTTTTGTTGTTTTGAGACAAGTTCCCCAGGTTTGCCTCAAACTCATTATTTAGCCCAGGCTGGCTCTGAACCATCAAATTCTCCTGCAGAGATTAAAACCCTATGCCACCTGTCCACCTTTCTATTGAATTAACTCATAAATGTGTATTGAGCAATGAAGCTGAGCTAGAAAGGGCTCTGGAGAACGTGTGGTTTAATGCCATCCCTAGATCAAACTGTGGCTCAGAAAAGTAGAATGAGGTAGAAAGGGGTTGGATGGTAGTTTTTCTGAAATTAAGGATGTATTTAAAAACTTTATGAAAACCTATTATTTTGTAAAGCATATGTGTATACACAATATCGTTTCAGAAGACAAGAGTTATTAAAAAAAAATCCAGGGCCAGGTGGAGGTTTTGACCAGAGAGACCTGAGACCCCAAAACAATACAGGCTTTTGCCAATGCTCTTGGTTGCCTACCCTAACTAGATGTTAAGTCCCATATTGCTGAAGGCACAGCACTCTTTGGTTACAAGACAGAGAAATCAGGCTGGAACTGACACAGATGGCTTTGGCAGTGTTGGAAGGTGCTATGCAAACCACCGCGGGGAGAAAAGTCATGAATGGTATTTCCCAGTCATGCTACAGCACTGACATGCTAAGCAATGCATGCTTACCTGTGCAACGGTGGCATGCTTGTTACACAGGTAACCAGATCACTTTCTGACTGGGTGTGAGACCTGCCCCACAGGAGGGAATTAATGCCTGTGACAGTAAACTTAGTCAAAAGCCATGACTTAGGAGCTCATAGGCCCTATGGAAGGACCTACTACTGTTGTTTTGCTAAATGGACATCTTGTTAAACTGCCTTCTAAATATTTATGTTTACACCCATAGATTAATGCTGCTCTCAACCTTGGGAAGCAAAGTTTCTTTTTGTAGTGGGCATTAAAGCAGACTTATATCTGGTCAAAGTGGTAAGAGTAAGTACCCTAAATGGGACATCTTATTAATCCTGCCAAGGCTCAGGGAGTTGAAAGAATGTAAGACCCAGAGGATGAGGCATCTTGAGAAACGCTGTCTCCTGGACGTTTTACAGCCGTTGTCCTCAAGAATTCCCAGCTTCCTCGGTTGCCTACACAAGATTAAGTCAGCTAACTTTCCAGCACGGGTGGTGGCTGTAGGGTATCTTGCCTGAGCCTATGTAGATAACTACACAGGTCCGTGCATATGTGTGTGTGTAACACTAAGTCAACTTCGTGGGCTATTAAAAAAAAAAAAACCATGGAAATGGAAGAGGGATTTGGGGCAGGTATCCTCAATAGGGAACACAGAGAAGTTGGGGGTGAATCTGACCGAGATACACTGTACATATGTAATTGCCAATATATCTAAGGTTACACACACTTAACAAGGGCTTCCGGAACACACCCTATGAAATCTGAAAGAGGTGGAGTAGACGTGGCGACATCTAAGCTATCTGTGCCCAGCCTCAAGTCTGAATTACTCCTGCTCAATCACCACGTTGTGCAAAGGAGGTTGATCACAACAACCAGATCTGTAAGCGGGAAAGAAGTTCCACTGGACCTTGTATTGCTCTCTAGCAGACGGTCTGGGACCCATCGCTGCAGGGGCTGCTGGGAGCGGCTCACCTTTGAGGCTTCATCTGGGCTCGGCACTGTCACGAATTTCTGTCATCCTCACCAATACCCCATGCAACAGGCAATACACCCGTTTAAAGTGGCTTCAGGGGCTCCGAGAGAGTGATTTGCTCAAGGTCAGAGAGCTGAAAGCCTGCCTTTGATACACTAGACAACACAGCCAAAGGTGACACAGCAGGTCGAGGGCCTAAGCTGGTCACCAATCCCCAGGCCCCCAAAGAAATTCAGACCCGAACTTTCCGACTCTGAACGTTTCCTGCTGGAAGTTTTTTTGGCCCCCTCTTCCTCCGCACCCCGCTCAGGACCCGCGTCTCCGGGTTCCCGGGCGGTCGTCACCGCGGTCTGGGCGCTGCACGGGCTCCACTCCACGGCCGCGAGCCTCCCGGGCGCCGCCTACCTGCCGCGGGGCAGTCAGGGTCCCATCCACGTCGAAGAGGCAGAGAGCGGCCATGGCTCCAGTCAGAAGACTCGTTGGCACCCGGAACTGCACCCGGAACTTCCGGGTCCACACCGAGGCCCGTAGCCCAAGGCACGACGGGAAGAGGAGAATTCCCTAAATGACTCACAGCTGATACAGGATTTGAACTACAATCCCCAAGAACACAGACTCTTTTTTTTTTTTTTTTTAGTTAGCGCATGCGTCTTTTTAACCACCCGCGCACGCGCTCTTCAAGTTTCCGGGACAAGTTTATTTCTCTTAGCAGGAGACGGGATCATGGTAGGACTGGCAGGTTGTGGGCGGCGAAAGAGGATACGCGTTCAGGGGATCCTGGTTGGGCCTCGGACTGGCAGCAAGGATGCCAGGGCCGCCGATCCGGGAGCTCCGCCGGTGGAAGGCCGGCCTCCTCCGGGCCCCTTGGGTCACGTGGGCGGTCGGAGTCGCTGTAGCTCCCTGAGCGCTCAGCAAATTCAGGGCCTAAGAACCGTGTCTCCCTCAGCGTATGGTGTCTGTGGGAGCCGGGATCAGAGCCTTCCTCTGACTCTAAAGCCCAGAAGTTGCTTACTATGCTACTCACTCCAGAGAACCATTGTGCAGCGCGTTGGGGGCCCCCGCGTGTCTCACTTCCCCGCTTTCCCAACCAGGCTAATAGAAAGCAGTTCTCCTGACATAAGGCAGCCGGAGAACTGCAGAGGTACTGTGACAAGTACCCCACAGTTTTGGTGCTTGGGTTTCCCACTATGACACCGATTAGTTTACTCCTTGAGGAAGTGCCTCACAGACTTACGGACCCAAGTTCAAGTTTCCTGTTGGCTCTCAGTAGGTCTCTGCTGGAACTAAACCTTTCCAGTGTTTGTTTGGACCTGCCTAGGGGAAGGACTGGCCTGAGAACCAGACTTGGCCCCATTCGTTATGTTGAGTTGTCTTGTCTTTTCTTTCTTTTTTTTGATGGGGGTGGGTCTTAGTTTTTTAACTTAAAAAAAAAAAATGCCGGACAGTGGTGGTGCCCACCTTTAATTCCAGCACTCGGGAGGCAGAGGCAGGCGGATCTCTGTGAGTTCGAGGCCAGCCTGGTCTACAAGAGCTAGTTCCAGGACAGGCTCCAAAGCTACAGAGAAACCCTGTCTCGAAAAACCATAATAATAATCGTCATCATCATCCTGTGTGTGTTCAGTTCGTGTGCATATGCTTGTGCCATGGCCTGTGGGGGTCAAGGACATCCTTGCATGAGTAATTTTTCTTCCTCCACCATGTTGGCTTCAGGGATCAAATTCAAGTCACCTGGCTTGGTGGCAAGTACTTTTACTTGTTGGGATATCTCACTGGTTGGGAGTAGGGTTTATACTTGATGGGATATCTCATTGGTTGGGAGTAGGGTTTATACTTGATGGAATATCTCACTGGTTGGGAGTAGGGTTTGTTTACTTGCAAAAAGAAGAGTATGGTACTTATCCAGAGTAGAATTCCACAGAAAATAAAGTATTTAGCCGTTTAGCTTTATCATTCCGTTGGCAGCTCTGGCGGCTTTCCAGGCTTATCTGGAGCCTTTCTAGGGGCTTTGCTTCGTTCATTGGTTGTGTGCTCATCATGGTTGAATTCTGAAAGAAACCTCTCTTTTCCAGGCTGTCCTCCTTCGAGCCGTGCCAAGGTTTCAGGGGCCAGCTGTGTGGGGGAGGCCTCTTCATCGACTGTGGTACTGTACTGGGCAGGGAGATTCCAGAAGGTGGGTGGGGAGCACGTCCCCCACCTCACAGGAGAAGCCATCAGGCACAGAGACTGAAAAGTTCCACACAATCTACCGATTCAATGCCATCAGAGTACTCGGGTATATGTCTCGGCTGAAGTTGGCTCAGACAGCTATGACTGTGATAGCCCTGCCCCCGGGCTTCTACTCGTACTCACAGGGCCTCATGACCCTCAATTCTCTCTGCCTGGTGAGTGGGATTGCCTGCTTCGCCCTGGCCATGCTGTGCTGGATGAGCTACTTCTTCAGGAGGCTGGTGGGCATCCTCTATGTGAATGAGTCGGGTACCATGCTTCGAGTGGCTCACCTGACCTTCTGGGGATGGCGACAGGACACGTACTGTGCCGTGTCAGACATGATACCTCTGACAGAATCCAAGGACCCGGCCCAGGGAGTGTTTGTACGCATCCAGCAATACAGTGGCAAGCAGACCTTCTACCTTACCCTGCGCTATGGCCGAATCCTGGACAAAGAACGTTTCTCACAAGTGTTTGGAACCCTGACCACACGCAAGTAAAGAACAGCAACTAGGCCTCCCATATCCCTGGTTACACCGGATTTTAGAGGGGAAGGCCAAGAACATTGATGATGCAGAAGCTAATACCCATAGGCTGGGACTGAAGCTCCGCGGCAGACTGCTCATCTAGCATGCAGGCAGTAAAACCCTGCGCTCAATCCCTGGAGCTGCATATAAGCAGGCATGGCTATGTGTGCCTGTACTCAGCTCTGGAGATGGAGGCAGGTGGAGAAGAAGGTCAAGGTTGTCGTGGGCCAAAAAAGATGTTTAGGAAAAAGCCCTTGGTTGAACATTGTGCTCAATAGGGCATTCTAAATGCTATACCACGATCACCAAGGCAGCTCACTGCTATGAAACCAGAAGGCAGAGGAACATAGACTTGGAGTCTGGAGACTTGGGTTCTGCTGGACCTCAGCTCCTTGACTTGGGGCAGGGTATTAAGTCTCTGAGCCTTGAATTGCACTCTGTGAGATAGAAGAGCCTTCTTCTCTCGTGGGGATGGATGTGAAAATAGCCAGTAATGGCTGAGGCTGGACATGTAGCTGTGTGGTAGAGCTCTTGCCTAGCATGTGTAAGGCCCTAAGTTCCACCCTCAGCTCCACAGAAGAGACATACCAGTACATGCTACATGCTGTGCCAGGGCAGCAGCCCAGAGTTTACAGCACCGAGGGAGGCTTCCAGGCGGCTTGCCCCATTTGCACCCGCCAGCTTGGCGGCTAGTGCTGAAGCCTAAAGTGGGCTTGTTTTTCTCCCATCAGGAAGTCACTGTGATGTGGGATGTCCTTCTGTATATGTGTTGCCGTATTGGTTGGTGAATAAAGCTGCTTTGGCCTACGGTAGGGCAGAATAAACTTTGGGTGACTGTCCAGGCAGCAAAATGTCTCTGTCAATTCTAGAGTTTTGTTTACATAGGTAATATATCCTTCTGGAGTTTTTAATGGAGTTAAAGATTAGATAGTTACAGCTTTTCTTAGTTATGATAAAAGATAAATTAGATATAAAACTTTAGACTCACGAAGTATTGTAACTAATTTTTCCTTGGACTGTTGTATATGTAATTTTGCTGTGTTAAAGTTAAAACTTTCCTGGGGCTGGAGAGATGGCTCAGAGGTTAAGAGCATTGCCTTCTCTTCCAAAGGTCCTGAGTTCAATTCCCAGCAACCACATGGTGGCTCACAACCATCTGTAATGGGGTCTGGGGCTCTCTTTTGGCCTGCAGGCATAATACAGACAGAATATTGTATACATAATAAATAAATATTTAAAAAAGTTAAAACTTTCCTTCTTAATTAGACAGAAAAGGGTAGATGGCGGGAGATGTCCTGTGTGTGTTGCTTTTATTGGCTAATGAATAAAGCTGTTTCAGTCAATGACTTTGCAAAATGTAGCCAGGCTAAAAGAGATATAGAAAGTAGGCGGAGTCAGAAGTGCCATGTATATGCTGAAGGAGAAGGACCTGGAACCTTCCCAGTAAGCCACAACCTCGTGACAATACACAGATTAATAGAAACGGTTAATTTAAGATATAAAAGTCAGAAATACACCTAAACTATTGGTTGGTGCAGGACAATTCTGTATTCTGTCAATTATATTTTAAATAAATGCTGATTGGCCAGTAGCCAGGAAGTATAGATGGGATAACCAGACAGGAAGTACAAGTGGGGCAATGAGAACAGGAGAATTCTGGGAAGAAAGAAGCTCTTTCCCCAGTACTGCACAGACCACGGGAGAAGCAAGATGTGACCTAACCTGCTGAAAAAGGTACTGAGCCATGTGGCTAACATATACTAGAATAATGGGCTAATATAAGAGCTAATACAAAGCCTGAGCTAATGGGCCAATCAGTTTATATCTGTAGACTCTCTGTGATTTCTTTGGGATTTACTGGCTGTGGGATCTGGGCAGAACAGAAACCTCAGCAAGCAGGTCCTCATGTTACAATGGCCAAGCAGTATTATAATTAATATAGTTTTTGTGTGATTATTTGGGTCTGAGCAGTCGGGAAATGAACAAGCAGTCTGCCTGCATCACTACTTGCTGACAGGTAGGGACAGCACCAGCCAAGAATGTGTTGACTCCCAGGAGTGTCAGGGCCACTCACATCCTTGTCATCAGGATAGAGGGACTCTATCCAAGCCACAGTCTGCCAGCTGGAGGCTGGATATGCTGCTGCTTTTCATAACGAATAACCAACATGCTTATTAGGCAAATTGTGTCTGCATGGAGAGGAAAGCAGCTGCCCACTCAGAGTGCTTTGTTTTGTAATTTCCCTTTATTTATTTGTGTGTATACTACTGTGCATATGTGAAGGTTGGAGGATAACTTTCCAGCGTCCTTTTCCTTACACCATTCAGGTCTTGGGGATTAAATTCGGGTTGTCAGACTTGACAGCGAGCACCTTTACCCACTGTTGCTCTAACTATTCTTCCCTGATGTAAAGTAAACAGAGCCTGAAAAAAGATAACAACAGACATGCCACAGGGTGTTGGGGGAGTTATGGGGAGAACCCACCATAAGGCCTCAACTACACAGAGAACTACAGGCAACATAAGAATTCTGAAAGCAGCCTCTCGGTCCCATATTGAACTCGAGTTGGAAGAGGTGAGTCCGGTCTCAAAATGGAGGGCCATGATCCAAAGGAACCAGAACAGTTGAGGAAACTGTTTATTGGTGGTCTGAGCTTTGAAACCACAGATGATAGCTTAAGAGAACATTTTGAGAAATGGGGCACACTTACAGACTGTGGTAATGAGAGATCCCCAAACAAAACGTTCCAGGGGCTTTGGTTTTGTGACCTACTCTTGTGTTGAAGAGGTGGATGCTGCAATGTGTGCTCGGCCACACAAAGTTGATGGGCCTGTGGCGGAATCAAAGAGAGCCGTTTCTAGAGAGGATTCTGTAAAGCCTGGTGCCCATTTAACAGTGAAGAAAATGTTTGTTGGTGGTAGTAAAGAGGACACAGAAGAGTATAACCTGAGAGACTACTTTGAAAAGTATGGCAAGATTGAAACCATAGAGGTTATGGAAGACAGGCAGAGTGGGAAAAAGAGAGGATTTGCTTTTGTGACTTTTGAAGACCAAGACACAGTTGATAAAATTGTTGTTCAGAAATACCACACTATTAATGGGCATAGTTGTGAAGTGAAAAAGGCCCTTTCTAAACAAGAGATGCAGTCTGCTGGATCACAGAGAGGCCGTGGAGGTGGATCTGGCAATTTTATGGGTCGTGGAGGGAACTTTGGAGGTGGTGGAGGTAATTTTGGTGGAGGTAACTATGGTGGTGGGAACTATAATGACTTTGGAAATTATAGTGGACAACAGCAATCAAATTATGGACCCATGAAAGGGCAGTTTTGGTGGAAGAAGCTCAGGCAGTACCTATGGTGGTGGTGGAAGTGGTGGATATGGTAGCAGAAGGTTTTTAAAAAACAGCAGAAAAGGGCTACAGTTCTTAGCTGGAGAGAGAGCGAGGAGTTGTCAGGAAAGCTGCAGGTTACTTTGAGACAGTCGTCCTAAATGCATTATAGGAACTGTAAAAATCTGCCACAGAAGGAGCTATGATCCATAGTCAGAAAAGTTACCGCAGCTTAAACAGTAGGCCCTTCTTGTTCAGGACTGTCTGAGCCACAGTTTGCGAAAAGTACAGCTATTGATTAATGCAATGTAGTGTCAATTAGATGTACATTCCTGAGGTCTTTTATCTGTTGTAGCTTTGTCTTTCTTTTTCTTTTCATTACATCAGGTGTATTGCCCTGTAAATTGTGGTAGTGGTACCAGGAATAAAAAAAATTAAGGAATTTTTAACTTTTCAAAAAAAAAATTCTGAAAGCAGGAGAAATTGTCTTCCTCAGGGAAGAGCACACCAATTAGCTATTCACTAAGAAATGGTCGGCCCTGAAAACACAATACAGACTAAGCAGGTTCTCTTCAGAAACATACACGTGGGAGGGAAACGATACAATTATACTGTAACCACCAGAGTCAAACTTAAAAGTGTACGTATCGAATTGTAACCATTCGTGTTGTTCAGGGACATGAAGCACATCCTCAGTGTTGTCCAGCCATCACTGCTGGCCAGTTCTAATGCTCCTACTGCAGAGGCCAGCCTGTCTGCAGAGCGGGCTCCAGGACAGCCACAGCTACAGAGAAGCCATCTCAATAAACAATCCAACAAAATAACGCTTGATTGTCTCAAATAGGACTTCGGTACTCAGGTGTCAGGGACCAGCCCTGACATAAATCATTTCTCGTACCAGAGTGGAGGTGTGGGAATAAATGAAGCACGTTTCACACGATAGCACTGGGAGGGAGTTTCGGGATCCTTCATGAAATCCTAAATCCACACCCTGAAATTCACCCGTGTTTATTTTCCAAACAGCTTTTATATCAAAATGTAAACTGAAGGGGAAATTTCTTAGTAGATGACTTAGGTCACGTCTTGCCTGGCTATGTCCATGTTACCACATGGACTGAAAGACACCTCTTCCCTAGTAGACACACTGGGCCGTGAGAACACAGCCGTATTCGCAGGGTGTCAGAGACTAGGAGCTGCAACACTTTGAAGTTAAGTTAACCATGTAGAGCATCTAACTTTAGACTAAAAAATGTGAAAAATGTGAATAATAAACTTGGGGGGGGGGGGAAGGAGGGCTCAAAGGATAATGGTGTTTACCATCAACCCTGGCAGCTTGCCCTTGAGCCAAGGGACCCTGACAGAACTGAGTGCTTTGGGCTGTCCTCTGACAACCGTGGACAGTGGCATGTACACTCCTCTCTTCTCATATAATAAATAAAAACGGAAAAATCTTTGATCTTGTTTTGAACTCCCCCCCCCCCCCCGAAACAGGGTTTCTCTGTAGCTTTGGTGCCTGTCCTGGAACTAGCTCTTGTAGACCAGGCTGGCCTTATACTCACAGAAATCTGCCTGTCTCTGCCTCCCAAGTGCTGGGATTAAAGGTGTGCATCACCACCTCCCAGCTATGATCTTGTTTTGAGACAGGGCCTTTTGTATTTTGTAGCCCAGGCTAACCTCAAGTTTTCTGTGTAGCTGATAATGATCTTAAATTTGATTCTCCTGGGATGTTATTGGTGCGGCCTGGTTGCACCCAGAGGGCCACAAACCAGTTTAGAATTCCCAGTTTAAGGGACTGGGGATGTAGCTCAGTATAATGCTGAATCCTGGGTTCAATGTCCAGCACCACATAAATTGGTTATATTGGCAGAGACCTGCAATCCCAGACCTTGGGAGGTAAGAGGATCGGGACTCCTTGGCTATTTAATGAGTTTGTGGTCAGTCTGGTCTAAATTAGACTAGATGTCAAAACAACAGACAAACCAATAAGAAGTGTCTGCCCTTTTGTTTGCCGTTGGCTCAGTTTTATGATGGTAATACTTTCAAGGCCACCCAGGCCCTTCCCTGTTATTCCTACTGCCAGGTTCCCCAGGTGACTGCAGTGGCATGTCACCAACTACAAAGCTGCTAAGCCTGCCAGGGGCGCGCCTGTGAGAAGAGAGCCCTTGCTCTGTGGTCTGCTCACGAGGTGCCAGCAGAGGGCACACAAGTGTACTACTCTTCCCTACACCTCAGCTAAAATCAGAGCTCTCTCCACCAGTAACAGGATGTGGGTACGGTTCGGTAACCTCAGCAGGGCAGTGGTTTGAGCTATTTAGAAAACAAAATAAAAGCCAGGCTTGGTGGTGTAGGCCTTTAATGTCAGGAGGCGGAGGCAGATGGGTTGCTCTTAGTTTGAGGCCAAAATAGTCTTAGAAGTTCCAGGTCACAAGAGAAAAAGGCTTTTAGATTTAGACTGGCTATATTGGTGATTTGTCCCTTTGAAAAACAATTCTACAATAATAATCGTCTCAGTTCTTTTGGTGTGTGTATGTGTGTGTGTGTGTGTGTGTGTGTGTGTGTGTGTGTGTGTACGTGCACATGCTCGCTCATGTGCTGCTGCTGCTGGGGTTCCAGTTCAGTGCCTTGTACAGGATAGGCAAGCACTCTACCACTTAGCCACATCCCCAAACCTTTTGGGCTATAGCAAAAATAAGAGCCAGACATGGTTGCTTATGCCTAAAATCCCAACACTGGAAAAGTTCAGGCAGGAGAGGCTAGCCTGGGCTACAGAATGAGACTCAACCTGCCTTCCAACAAAGGCATGGTTGGTTACACATGACTGTGATCATCACTTGGGGAGCTGAGGCAGGGTGATCAGGAGTTCAAGGTTATCCTCAGCTACAAAGCTCTAGGCCAACCTGGGCTATCAGAGACAGACCCTGTCTCAAATAATGAACCAAAACAGAGCCAGCCCACAGCCACCGCACCAAATCCTGCAGACGGGGTGACTTGACATTCATTTCTTAGCACTCTGGGGGTGGGAAAGTGCAAGAAGAGCCTTTTGTTGTCAGTGACTGGGTGTGGGACCTCAAACTCACAGAGATCCGCCTGCCTCTGCCTCCCGAGTGCTGGGATTAAAGGCCTGCGCCACTACCGCCCGGTTTAAGTGCCTTAACAATAGCTATACTAGATGCTGATGACACCTGAGCTTCTATCGACTGAAAGAGTTAAAAGATTAAATAAAGGGTGGGTTAGAGGGCTCTGCAGATAGAGGAGATTGATGCCAAACCTGACAGCCAGCATTCAGTCCCGAAGGCCCGATTCCCACAGCTTCTCCTCTGTGGCACACACACACTCACCAAATTAAATATATAAAATTGTAGTAAAAAAGATTAAGTAAAAATGTTTTGGTGAGTCTGGGCATGGTAGTGCACTCCTCTTATCTCAGCACTTCTAAGCCCGAGATAGGACAATCTCATCTGAGGATAACCTGGGCTACATGAGACCCTGTCTCAGAGTAACATAAAATGTAGGCAGACTTCTCTCCTGCCAGCCAATTCCCAAATAACCACACAGAGAGTTAATGATAAGTGTTTGGCCGATAACTTAGGCTTGGTTTTAGCTAGCTCTTACAACTTAGACTAACCCATATTTCTATCTGTGTTCTACCATGTGGCTCGGCACCTTGTCTCCATGTGGCATGTTCGTTTCCTGCTTCCTCTGCCTCTTGCTCCCAACTCCTGAGAACTCTGTCCTTCTTCCCAGTATTCTTTCCGCCCCGAAAATCCTGCCTCGCTGCTGGTCATTTAGTTTTTTTGTTTTTGTTTTTTTATTAAAGCAGTCACATTGACATATATACACACAGTGTAAAGGACTATTCCACAGTAAAATAAAACATAGCAAACGGAGCTTATCTTGGGATCTGACCCGGGCTGATTCTGCAGGACTGGTGACATGCTGCTGAGTGTCACCTGTGTGCACAATACCTGAGTGATGGCTCAGGCTCCCTTTGTGTCCCCATCAAGGGCCATATACTCTCACAGGATGGTTACCCCTTCTCTTTTTGTTGAGGATGATTTTTTGAGCTGGAGCTTTGTATAGCCCAGGCTGGCCTCGAATGTATTATGTAGTCAAAATTGACCTGAACTTCTGATTCTTCTGTCTTCCAAGTGCTGGAATTATAAGCATGCAACACCAACATTCCACTTGTGGTCACCTTAATCTTTGAGTTAGACAGGATTGATTGTTCACCAATTAAGCCAGGCTAACTGGCCATTGAGCCCCTGGGACCCTCCTGTTCCCTCTCCCCCACCCTTCTGATGAGATTACAGGTGCATGTCACTCTACCTAGCTTTTATGTGGGTATGTATTGGGGATTCGAACTCGGATCCTCGTGCTTGTTCAGCAAGCATTTTACTGACTGACCCATCTCCCCAGCTTCCCCCAGCATGGTTTTCTAGGCAGAGAAAAGTTTGCCAACTACTGGGTGCACATCAGAAGCACAGCTGTTGGAAAGCATGGGGGATGGTGTCCTGTTTGTTCTCATGGCATGGCTTTCCTTCCCGTCAGCTAAGAACTGTCTGGGCTTGGCACTCCTGCCACACACTATGACTCTACATGGTCTGTGCTCGGGGACAGGGTGGTCTGCGGCTTGTTGGGTTCTGTTCAGCTGACAGGTCTGCTGTGACTGACAAGGTTCCTGCTTCGCTCATAAGGCAGCTGCATGGCTCAGCCCCTAGCTGTTGTCCTTTCTGTTTTCCCAAAGCGAGTGGGATTTGTCCTTCAGCTGGTGTTTATCCCCCATCCCAGGCCATCATCAAACCACTGCATCTAATGCCCTTCCCAGAATATAATTTGTGGGCTTAGCTGCTTTGGGAGGACGGCCTGGGATAAGTCACCCCAACAACCTGCCTGGAACTTTCATTTCATTGCTGTCTTAGGGCTGCAGGAGCCCCGAGCTCTTTAATGGAAAGCAACAGGGTCTGTCTGAGCCTCAGGAAGAGTGCATGCTCTATGGCCTTGTTTTGGTCCTGCAGCATTCAGCCTGATTAGACTTAACCAGGCAGGCCTGACACCACCTGTTCTGTTTGTTCCTGCACCAAAGACAAATCATTGGTTTTACTGATTAATGGTTGAAATACACCAGCATCAGCCAGGCCTGGCCCTGCACTGGGAAACAGACAGTGTTTATTTGTGGGAACGTGGCTTTTACCGAAATAAGTGGTGGTGTTAACCTTATGAGTCACGTGCCTTGTCACACAGAAGTAATGTTTTGTTTTGTTATTGCTGCTTTCAGTTTCTAGAGACAGGGTCTCCCTGTAGAGCCACGGTTGGCCTAGAACTTGCACTGTAGGTCAAGATGCTCTCAAACTTGAGGTGATCCCCCTGCCTCTGCCTCCCAGGTGCTGGCTCATAGGACTGTACTTCCAAGCCCAGCAGAGTGTCACTGACAGGAAATTAGTACATGACTTCATATTTACATTTAATTTCAAAGAGGATTTTGTTTTTAACTGTGTGTATGCGTGTGTGGGGATGTACACGTGAGTCAAAAGAGCATCAGATCCCCTGGAGCTGGAGTTTTAGGTGGTTATAAGACATCCTGTGTGGGTGTTGGAATCCCTACTCAGATCCTCTGGAAGAGCAGCGCATAGTCTTAACCAGCGTCCCTTAATCTTGGCTTTTAAGATGAGACCTTGCTATGTAGCTCAGGCTAGCCTCTGACTCACCTCGTGACTCATTGAGATTCCACGTGTGAGCCACCACATACGACTTTGATGATTTTTCAGAAAGCTTCAGTCAGTGTTCTAGCTTCATTTCTGTTGCTGTAACAAAATGGCCCTGACAGGATCAGTTTAGGGGAGAAGGAGTTTGTTTTGCTTCCAATTCCAGGTAAGAAATCATCGCTGTTGGGACTTGAAGCAGTTGATGACATCACCTCCATCGCCAGGAGCTGGGATAAATGAGCAGATGCTCAGTTGTTTGCTTTTGCTCAGCTCAGAGTCCAATGCCTCTACTTTCAGACAGTCCGGGATATTTTGCCCAGGGAAAGGTAAACAGGGCCTGGAGAGATGGTTCAGCAGTTCAGAGCAGGCTGCTCTTCCAGAGGACCCAGGCTGTTTCCAGCACCCACACGATGACTCTCAACAGTCTGTAACTCTAGTTCCAAGGGACAGGGCACCTTCTTCTGGCCTCTGCGGGCACTGTATGAAAGTGCCACACAGACTTATATGCAGGGTAAAGAGCCATACACTTAAAAAAATAAAAACGAAAAAGTTAAATATTAAGGTAACAGTTTCCCTCTGGGCCAGGTGTGGTGGCATATGCCTTTAGTCTTAGTGTTTGGGAGGCAGAGGCAGGTGAATGTGAGCCTGGTCTAATCAGTTACAGGCCAGCCAGGACTACCTTGTGAGACGCTGTCTCAAAAATAAATAAGCGAGTAAATAAACAGATATGTTGCTGCCTTCGGACCCTATCGCTTCTCTGGTGTGCTGGATGCCACGTGTAGGCCAAAGGCTATTGTGACACCATTGGTCACTAATGGCTCTGCCAGTGCCTCTGTTCTTCATGCACTCAGGAATTAAAAAGGAGACTGGTATGTTTTATGTGTGTGTCTTACCCGATGTATGTCTGTGCACCATGTGTATGCTTGGTGTCCTTGGAGGCAGTTACAGCTGCCATGTGCATGCTGGGAACTCAACCTGGATCCTCTGCAAGAGCATAAAGTGCTCTTAACCTCTGAGCCATTGCTCCAACCCCAGGAATTCTTTCTAAAGAGTTATTTTATTGAAATGATGTGTATATATGTGCATCTAAATGTGGGTGTGTACATGTGAGTGTAGGTACCCATGGAGACCAGAAAAGGGCATCAGGTGCCTTGTCACTGGAGTTACAGGTGGTTATGAGCTGCCCAAGGTGGGTGCTAGGAATTGAACTTGGGTCCTCTGCAAAAGCAGCAGACACTCTTAACTGCCAAGCCATTTCTCCAATCCCAACTCACTAAGGAGCTTTTTAAAATGCATCTTGGGTGATTCTACTGTCCCAAACCCTCAGCAGCTCTCTCGCCCTCATGGAAGCCTGCCCCTCAGTGTGGTGCAGAAGGCCTTCAAGGATGTGAGTTGGGCTGCCTCTTTGTCTGATTTCCCATGTCACCTCACCTCACCTCCCTGTGATCTAGCGATACCAACCTCAGAGATATCACCCTGCTCTCTTCTGTCCTTTGCTCAGTCACTGCAGAGTCCCGAAGATCAAACTCAGGGCTTGACTTCTGCCTGCCTGAGCCCAGGTGTCAGGTGTCAGTTCTGGCTGAATTGAAGCAGCCTCTTTGCAGACAGGGAGGCTTGGGGGCCCAGGAAACTTACCGTGTCGGAAGTTTATGAAAGTGAGACTGATGGAGGAGTTATTTTCATTGGTTAATAAAGAAATTGCCTTGGCCCATTTGATAGGCCAGCTCTTAGGTGGGTGGAGTAGACAGAACAGAATGCTGGGAGGAAGTGAGGCAATCGCCATGCCTCTCCTCTCTGAGGCAGACACAATGAAGCTCCGGCCCAAGATGGATGCAGGTCAGACATGCTGAATCTTTCCCAGTAAGCTACCACTTTGTGGTGCTACACAGATTATTAGAAATGGGTTAAGCAAGAAGTGAGAATTAGCCAAGAAGAGGCTAGATATAATGGGCCAGGAAGTGTTTATATGAATAGTTTGTGTGTTGTTATTTCGGGGCATAAGCCAGCCAGGTGGCCAGGAGCCAGGTGGAAGGAACGGCCCACCACTCCTACAAATGGCGCCCAGACGTGGATAACTGAATCCACAGAAAGTCTGAGAAAGCTAGGGAAAGAATAGAGCAAAGCATGTTTTCTTGGTAGCAGCAATTTCTCGGGTCTGCTCTGCTTGCTAGAGGCAAGCAAATACTCTCATCTAAGAGAGGCTTCCTGACTCAGCTTTAGCTGCAAACCCCTGCAGCTCTTTTAAGAGGTCCTGCCACAAAACACTTAAACGGTGTTGATAAAAGCCGACTGAATGCTTGTTTGTTTTCAGCAGTAGCAGGAAAAAAGCTGAGTTGTTTTAAAAATGCCGGCTTTCTGGCAGGGCAAACTTTGAGTGTTTGAGGCAGGAGGGCTGGCTACAGAGAGAGGACTTGAGTGTTGTCTGTGGACATACTGTTGCAGCTTGCTTGCTGGCAGGGACCTTGAAACGCCATAGAGTTGTGGCAATAAAAATGGCTACAGCCTGTACCTCAGCCATGAGGCTGGAAAGCCACGGCTTTAATCCTACCCATATTGTTAAGTAATTTAAAGACTCATGTGGTCAGAAAAAGATAGAGAGATACAGTAAAGAGAGAAAGAGAGATTCAAAACCAAACCAAACCAAAACAAAACCTTTAAATGATTTACAGTGTGTTAAATATATATGCAGGCTAAAAGTTAAAGTTCTTAAAGTAAAAAAAAAAAAGGAAGAAAGAGAGTAGTTGGGTGTGGTAGGACACACCTTTAATCCCAACACTTGGGAGGCAGAGGTAGATTGACCTCTTGACTTCAAGGTGTGGCAGGACACACCTTTAATCCCTATGCCTGGGAGGCAGAAACAGGTGGATCTCTGGGAGTTCAAGGATAGCCTGGTCTACAGAGTTATTCCAGGACAAAGATATACAGAGAACCTGCCTCAAAAAATAAAAGTAAAAATAAATGAAATAGAGGTTAAAATAAAGCTGCACAAAGATGGAAAATAGAAAGAGAATCTTGATACTGTATGCTATTATGCTCTCTTTGAATGGTTTGAATGCTGAGGAAGGAGTAACAGATGCTAAAAGATATTTGTTTATAAATGCTGCTGAACTAATCCAAGATAGATATTTTGAAAATACCTTGACTTTAAAATTTGGATCTAAGTTTATGATGCTTTGGAAAGGAGTTTCTTCTTTTGTTTTCACAGAGGATGAGACCCTGTGGATTGCTTCTATCCCAATATGGTATGATGGACCACATCCTTCTGAAAGGTTGCTGTGAACACCCTCAAAAAATTACTTCACTCAACTGCTGACTGAGATGAGCCTGACACACAGGTTATACCATGAAAGACCTAAATAACAGTGCCCCCATTCAGCACGAAGCAGTTTGGAGAGAAAAAACTGTGCCCATGTTCCCAAATATTGTTTATAAATGTTCTTTTACACTTAAAGGGGGATATGATATAGATATAAATAATTTGCATTGGTATGGATTTAAGGTCAATTTTGTTATATCTATATGTATTTCTGATATTAAGGTATTGTGATTGTGTAGTTAATTTAAAAATGTAATGTATATAGGTTGTTAATAGATAATCATCAATAATATTCAAGCTTGTAGTCACGTTAGTTAGATTTTCTAGATGTGCATAGATATATTTCAGATAGGCATTCTTCATATCTTTCAAAGACTACAGAATATGGCATTTAATATTTTAGTAGCTTCGGGTTTTTCATGACAATGAGACACGTCTGCTCCTGGCAGCACCAGCTACTTCAAGAGGAAGATGGGCATCGAAGAGGCTCCTTATGGAGTTTGATAGCCATTTGGGCAAGAAACTGCTCTTGCCTGAACTGTTGCATAAACTGAACACAGAGAACCCTCAGAGAGAGGACTGCTGAACTTGCCTAAAGGTGAGATGATCTTTCGGGGTTCCTGATTAATGAAAGAGTCTGTGAGACATTCTACAGGACACAGCAGATAGTGACTGAACTGCCTTTGAAATTTCCTGCTTCATGGAAATGTCTCTAGATACTATGGGCCTGAAGGCTGAAGGTGGATGCGCCAATGGTACAGAGGAACTTTGGGTGACTGTCCAGGCAATGAGATGTCTCTGTCATTTCTAGAGTCTGGAAGTTGCTTATTTCTTGTTTGCTTAGGTAATATTGTATCCTTCTGGAGTCTTTGATGGAGTTGAGGAATAGACAGAAAGTTATAGTTATAGTTTTCCTTTGTTATGATAAAAGATAAAATAGATATAAATATTGTAACTGTAATTCTTACTTAATAACTGTTTTGTTATATGTCATTTTACTATGTTAAAGTTAAAGCCTTTCTTTTTTGTTTAAACAGAAAAAGGGGAAATGATGGAGGAGTTATTTTCATTGGTTAATAAAGAAACTGCCTTGGCCCATTTGATAGGCCAGCCCTTAGGTGGGTGAGGTAGACAGAACAGAATGCTGGGAGGAAGTGAGGCAATCGCCATGCCTCTCCTCTCTGAGGCAGACACAATGAAGCTCCGGCCCAAAATGGATGCAGATCAGACATGCTGAATCTTTCCCAGTAAGCTACCACTTAGTGCTGCTACTCAGATTATTAGAAATGGGTTAAGCAAGAAGTGAGAATTAGCCAAGAAGAGGCTAGATATAATGGGCCAGGCAGTGTTTATATGAATACAGTTTGTGTGTTGTTATTTCGGGTGTAAAGCTAACCATGTGGGTGCCAGGCAGGACAAAAAGCATGCCTGCCCACAGCTCCTTCTACATGAGACTCTCCCCCATCCCTGCCTCCATGCTTGGTGTTTGAACACTTGTTTCCCAGCTGGTGGTGCTGTTTTGGAGAGCTGTGGAATCTTTAGGAGGAAGTGGGTCTTTGGGGTGGCCTGAGATTTTCTGGCCTCGGTCTACTGTGTCTGCTCTTTGCTTCCTGGCTGACAAGCAATGTGACCAGGTGCCTTGCCCTCCTATGATCACGCCATCTATACTCAGATGGATGATGTCGTTTCTTAAACTTCAAACTGTAACAGAGCCCTTCTCCTCAAGCTGCTGGTCAGACCCTGGGTCATAGGAGGAAAGCAAGGAATACAGAAGCCCACACGACTCACAGTGTCGTCCTGAGATTACAGAAACCCTTGCTCAGGGAGAGGAGACTGCCGTGGGGCTTTGAGCACATGGCTTTTGTGCGATGCAGCTGTGTGAGTCCCCCACGCTTCTACACCAGCAACCAGCAAGTTGACAGGTTCATCAGGCTGGACTGGGACGGAATCCTTACTTAATCTGCCATTGTGACATCTGGGGCAATGCGAGCCCCAGAAGAAGCCCACATTCACTGAAGCTCACATTCACTCTGGTGTTTCCATTATAAACATTTTAATTTACGAATACCGGTTAACACAGGAAACAGATTTAGTTCATGGAGTTGTGCACATGGTCACCAGTTTCACCGTGACACGTTAGTTCCCTCGTCACTTATTGGCACTGTTGAACAATTGCTGTAAACAAGATCACTTGGTCTTCGTGAGTCTGCGATGCTCGCTAGCTGTGGTTTTCTACAGGGAGCTGATATATTGTGTATAGATAAGTACAGATCTAGTAATTAGTACATTAATGTGCACAATTTTGCATGGTTACTGAGCATCAGTAAAAATTATAAAAACAAAACAAAACACCCATTTATAATAAAAAGGGAGGACTTCTAAGACTCGCTAGTACTGGGCCTTGTTTTCTGCAAAATTGACACAACAGACTAGAGACATTTACTAAACTCTACTGTACTAATGCATGATGGGTCTACATCCAGACCTGCACACAGGCGCCTCTCTGTGGGCTCTGCCTACCAGGCTTCCCGGGTTTTCACTAGCCTTTTCTAAGTTTTTAACCATCTTGAGTTTTGTGGAAATCCTTTTCCTTGGGATTCTTTCAGTTAACCTCCAAAGATGACATCTCAGGGAGATACTGTGCCCAAGTCAAGAACTTGGGATGAATGGCATAAATTTTGTTTGTTTGTTTAAAATGAGAAGAACCGTCCCCAGGCAAGGGGTAAACAAAACATCTGGATATGACTTTCTAGAGATGATTCCATTCTTCTGTCAGCACACCCTGTAGAACAAAGTAAAACATCAGCAACTCCCTCCACTAAAGAGAGTGATTTCTGCTTGTGTCCTAGCTTAAGACCCCCGCGAACGCCAAGGACCTGACTGAGCATCGCGTGTGCTGCTATGACTCTCAGGAGGAAGCATGCTTGAACCAATGGGTGAATTAGGGTTTGGTCTGCACTTTCCTTGTGTTTTTAAATAAGACCTTGAACTTTGGGGTATTCTGGGCAGACCCTGGTTCCCTGGGGAAAGGGCCGAGGCTGTGAACAAACGTGCCCTCTACACAGGCTTTCTCCTTTTCTTACTCTTCCTTGTTTGTGCTTGATTAGCTTTTCATTCTGGAGAATTCTGATCAGACACTCCTTTCTCCTTAAAGGTTCCTTGGACTTACTAATATATAGCAAGCCTTGCTAGAGCACACATGCCACTCTGACTTCAGCATTAAAGGGTCTGTGGTTCCCAGGAGAGTGGGAGTCTCCTGGGAGCAGGGGCTTTATCTCATGTTTGTATTCCTGGTGTTTAGCACAGGGCCTGGGACAGCACAGTGTTTCATGAAAGTTAGATGAGTGAATAAATTATTGATGTGGAAATAAACATGCTGGTGGATGAAACCTTACAGGGAGGGAGGGAGCAAACCCCATCACTTATATGGTTGTGGAAATGATCTTAAACACGGCTATGGAAAGGGATGGCTGAGTCTCAGACTGCAGGGTTGTGAGGCGACCTGGGACTCATGGATCGGCTGTCTCTATTAAGCATGTCAATGCCTTTCATCCTCAAGGCAAGTGCATTGATGACTATGCCTAAGGAAGCATGGAAGCCAGATCTTTGGATGATTCAAGAGCAAAGGGCTGAACTGGGCAGCCTGGCATACCCATCTCTCCAGATACTCAACGAGGTCTCCAGGATGCAAAGCAGATTTTGGGAGAAGACAAATCAGCCCCCTTCAGTCTATCTGTTAACTGCTGCCTCTCAAAGGATGAGGGGCTCTTCTCAGGAGCCTTTCAGGTCAAGTCAGCTCTAAGAACACCTCGCCTCCAGCTGAGATGCTGAGGCCTGTATAAGCATTGGCTGCTGGCTGAGGGTAATGTAAGCTCCCAGTTCAGAAAAGGCCCAGGCTCTCAGTGGGGTGGCGTGGGGTGGGGTTGTGGGGCAGGGCAAGTCCAAGAACACCATCATGAACCAGCAAGCTGCTTTTCCATGCGTGTTGTCTTATGCCTTTATAACGAACACATTGCCTTTAGCAGGAAATCCCCTGGGATGGAGGAGCCCTGCTCTGGAGAGATGGGAGGGTGGATGAGTGAGAGCTGGACTATGAAGGTCCCAGAATGAGGGGTCACAGGTCAGAGGCCCTGTGGCTATGCTGCTCGTGTTCCTCCGTTCAGGCTCCAGAGGCAACTTCAGCTCCCATGTGTCCCCTGGGTGCTCGAGTCAAGACTGACTCAGGATGGAGAATGTCGCCTAAGAACTACCACGGATGCCACTCAGAGATCCTCCAGGAGCACAGGTCAGTCAGGGACAGAATTTGCAGGCCAGGGACATCACCAAGAGCACAGGGCTGAGTGTATCTTGGTGTCTAGGATACCAGAAGCCCCTCCTCTCCCTCAAACACACTCCTTATCTCCCTACCTGTCATCTTCCTGAGAGCCATCCAGACTCTCACTAAGTCACGAGTGGGGCATGGAGCTAGGGATTTGGTGAGAAGCAAGGAGATTTGGTTCATGGAGGACAAGAGGACATCAGTATCTCCAATCCCAGAACAGGGTACTTGAGATGGACAGAGACCCAAGGATCCTGCCCGCCCACCTCAGAGCAGCTATAATGGTATTGAGTGGCTTCTAAGAAACTGGTTGGTCCAGGGTTGGCAGAAATATGGCCTCATGGCCTTTCCTAAGACAGTGTCCAAGCTTACACAGAACTTAAGGGCTTTAACCAATTGGCACCACGAGTCCTGCAGGGAGGAAACTCAAACCCAGGTCCTCCTGACCCGCTCTTCCTCCACAACCACTGAACGATGAGCCTGCCCCACAAATGACCCTTCAGTTAATGCATTCGCCTCTGGTAAACTTGGAAGTGAAAATATGAATTAGGCAAACTAATCAGGTTGACACCGCTGACCAGGCTTTCTCTGAATGTCACGGGAACGGCTTCTTTACTTGAAGTCTGCTAAGATGTCACTGAAGATGTTGAGGAACAGGTGAGCGTGGTGATCCCTGAAGACCAGCGTGGGACGGAAACGGATGGACTTGTCACCACAGCCCCCCAGTACCACACCTGGAAGAAGAGCAGGGTTAGGTCAGCAGTTGTCATCTGCCCCCCATTGCTCTTTCCTGCAGCCCCCCATCCTCCTATTCATCCCTCCTCTCTCCCCTTCTCTCTTCCTTTACCTACTCTCTTCTCTCCTTCCCTCCTGATTTTCAATTTTATTTGTTGGTTTTCGTTCTTTTTTTGAAATAAGGTCTCACTGTGTAGCCCTGGCTGGCCTAGAACTTGCTACGTAGACCAGGCTGGCCTTGAATTCACAGAGCTCTGCCTGCCTGGGGTGAAAGGTGTGTGCTGCTAGGCCCAGCCTTCCCTAACTTTAAACGTCAGCTCTTCTCCTCCTGCTGGGTTGGATTATAGAGAAATCTCAAGGTAGAAGTTCTTTCTTCCCGGGAACTCATGGTAAGTGACTACATTACGGAAGCATGTGCAGAAGGGCTAGGCCCTTACCGAACACGTGGACCTGCCAGTTTCCAAAGAAGGATTTTGCTGTGTGTACTGGGCATACTTGCCTGGCTTGCTCATTTTCTTTGGAACTATTTTTCATATTTTAGAAAGGAGGCTAAGGCAGGCATGGTGTCACATGCCTGTAATCCCAGCACTTGAGACATGGAAGCAGAAGAATTCCAAGTTCTAGGCCTAGGCTATACAACGAGACCCTATCTCAAAATATAAATAAATAAAAAGTGAAAAGCTAGGCTTAGGGGGACATGTCCATAACCCCAGCTGCTCAGGAGGCTTGTGAAGGAGGATCGGAAGTCCAAAGCCAGTCTGAGCTACAGGGTGAGTCCAAGGCCACTCTGGCCAATTAAAAGGCGGCAGGAGTGATGGGGATGGGGAGTGCGGTAGTCCATGCAAGCCGAATGGCCTGAATCCAATCCCCGGAACCCACATAAACGTAGGAGAGAACTGATCTCATGAAGTTTTGTCTTCTGACTTCCACATGTGACTGTGGCCCTTGGACTTACACATACACATATCACAGACATAATAAAAATTCTTTAAAAGGAAAATTGGTGGCGGGGTGTAGCGGTAGGCTAGCTGAGTGATCTCAAAAAGGTGTTTGCTTCTTGAGCAACCATGGTTCCTGGAGGAAGGACTTGGCCTTTGCTGTGCCTGGTCCCACCGTTAGTTCAGCTTGCCTTCTCAATGGGTGCCTGCAGCACAGGAGTGGGTGAAGCAATCTTTCATGGGCTGGCGGGGTGTAGCCCAGTAGGGCTTGGCTATCCTATATGAGGCTGTAGGTGTGATCCTCAGCACTGAACAAGCTAGGTGTGGTAGTGTATGCCTGTAATGCCAGCACTGGAGGAGGGGCAGTAGGATTGGGTGTTTAAAACTCAGCCGTGCAGTGGTGGCGCACGCCTTTAATCCCAGCACTTGGGAGGCGGAGGCAGGCGGATCTCTGTGAGTTCGAGGTCTACAAAAGCTAGTTCCAGGACAGGCTCCAAAGCTAGAGAGAAACCTTGTCTCAAAAAACAAACAAAACAAAACAAAAAAAAAACCAAACAAAAAGTCATCCTCAATTAGCTACATAGCAAGTTTGTAGCAAACCTGGGATACACCACACGCTGCCTCAAAACACAGGAAGAAGAAGAAATAGTCAGATGAGAAGAAGGCATGAATCCCACCAGTAACTTTCGAGAAAGGCCCCGAGTCTCTTTATCCCAGCATCTCCACTTTCCCCACCCTGTACCTAGCGAAGCTCGGCACCCACTCAGTAGAGCAAGAGACTGGTGAGATAACTCAGTTCAGTGTCCCCTCCCACCCCCACCTTTGTTTCTGGCGGTTAGAATGAGTTTATTCCGCACGGATTCGTCTGGAGTGTCGAAGGAACAAAAGGTGCCTCGTCCTCTCACTCTGCCGATGAACTGGGGGTACCGGGCCTGCAGCAGGAAGACAGACCGTGTCAGAGCTTGTTGGGGGGGGGGGGGACCCGCTGGTGCTGACACGCCCACACAGCTGGGAATCTGAACCACCTCCCTAGCCCTCTTGTTGTGAGAGAGGCTCAGTCTACAACCCTTGCTGGCCTAGAACTTGCTATGTGGACGAGGCTGATTTTCAATTTACAAGGACCTTCCTTTCTCTCTGTCCCCTCAGTACTGAGATGATTGGAATGTGATACAGGCATGGCATATTACTTATTTTCCCTCCCTTCTTCCCTTTTGCTTGTTTGTTTTTTGAGACAGGGTTTCTCTGTGTAATAGTCCTGGCTGTCCTGGAACTCACTTTGTAGTCCAGGCTGGCCCTCCAACTCACTGAGATCCACCTGCCTCTGCCTCCCAAGTACTGGGATTAAAGGCGTGTGCCACCACCACCTGGCCATTACTTATTTTCTTTATTGATGACTTATTGAAATAGTATTCTGGACATCAGATAGGTTAAGTAAAACATATCATTAAAATAAATTTACCTATTCCAATTTGCTTTGCAGCTGGCTTTTAAGATACTCAAAATTACAGCTGTCAGCCACACATCTGTAATCCCAGGACTTGGAGGTAGAGGCAGGAAGATAGGGAATTCAAAGTCATCCTTGATACATATCACATTCAAGGCCAGCCTGGGTTACACGATACCTTGTTTCAATATAATAAAAAACTACACATGAGGCTTGCAACAAACCCACTGGACTGTTCAGAGGAGGGAATCATGGCTATGAGAGGGTCACAGGAGGAGTCTTCTAGAAGGAATGTTTGAATTTAGTGTCAAGAGATAATGAGGGGCAAGGAACGGGGTTGGCATGGAAGAATGGAGCGACCTGGTTTTGCCCACGCCAAGGCCGGGGAACCCGAAAACAGCAAAGCTAGCTGAGAACTGCAGGCCAGCAAGCAGTGCCAGGGCTGAGCCAGGTACCTGGAGATCCAGCAGCCCTGTGAGCAGGGTCTTCCCGGCATGTGCCACATTGTTGAGCAGGTCCTCCCGCTTGATGATATTAATGACCTCAGCCAGCAGCAAGTTCTTGGACGGGTCTCCCAGCCAGGTGTTGAAGATCCGGTAAGGCTAGAATGAGAGGGATCGATCGGAAGGGCTCTCATAGCAGAACCCTTCAAAGGGTCCCCTGCCCCTGGGCACACATTTTCCTGCCTCTCTTTGATTCCACCCCTTTACTCTGCCTGCTCAGACATAACTCCGTGCAGGTGTCCACATAGGGTCCTCACTTCCCAGGAGAGAAACCCAGTCACGTGTCAGACTTTAGCTGAGTGGTCACTGTTTGCCATTTGAGGAATTCAATAAATGATTCTTCTTGAAGTTTCCAACACTCCCCTCCCTCCTTCCCCATGCAAAAAATTAAAAAATTGTATATGCCTCTGCATACATGTACACAAATGTGCACGTGTGTTCACATGAACACACATGTGTCCATACACACACATACACAACAGGGGGTGGGGTTCAGTGCAGGGTGGCTCAAGCCAGGTCAACTGTCATCCACCAAGGGTCAATCTAGCTGAGGAATGATGTTGTTCCTTAGGAACTGTCTTTCCCTAAAGCTAAAGCTTATTGATTTGGCAGGCTGGCTAGCCAGCAAGTCCCAGGAAGCTTCCTGCTTCTGCCTTCCCAGCTCTGCTGGGATTACAAGTGTGCACTACCATGCCTGGCTCTTCACATCGGCGTTGGGCTCAATCTCAAGTCCCCATGCTTGCACGGCAATCAACTCACTGACGGAAGCAGCTCCTAGCACCTTACACCTTTCCATCCCCAGAGAGGAAAGAAACTGAAACAACAAACATCTCAAGGTTGGCGCTATTGAGAGAGCCCCAGCGGCCACATCCCCTGGGAAGTCTCTCGGGCCCAGAAAAGCCGAGTTTCTTAACTGCACGGGTGTATCATCTCACAAAGGAGATGCTCTGAGAAATGCATTGTTCAGTGATTTCAACACCATTCAAACGTTCTCAGGCAAATTAAAATGTCGTTATAATGTCACAGACAATTCAATCTCGAGGGTGCACTGTGATATGTGCACTCCACTGTTGGCCGAAACCTTGCTGTGTGCTGCACAGTTGTGCACAACCATCTTCATTTTATACAGCAGGAAGTCGAGGTACAGGTAGGTTAGAAGATCCTAGCCTTAGCAAATGCTCATCAACGGGGGCCTTGGGATTGCACCGTGGTCTGCTGACTCTCGGACATCATCTACTTTTCCTATCCATGAGTTCTTACAGTGGCAATGTTGCCAACTAAAACACTTCCCACCTCTCTTACAGTGTGGACTGGCCGTGTGACCAGGTTTAAGTCCCATGTTAGAAATCAAAGAACTAGGCTGAAGAGATGGCTCAGCACTTACAAGCATTTGTTGCTTCTGCAGAGGACCAGAGTTCCCTACTTGGCACCTACACTGGGTGGCTCACAAGCAAGCACCTGTAACTCCAGCTCCAGGGTTCTGAAGCTCTCTGCTGGCCTCTGCTGGCAGTAGCATGCACAGACACGACAATTAAATAAAAACGTGTGTGTGTGTGTGTGTGTGTGTGTGTGTGTGTGTGTGAGAGAGAGAGAGAGAGAGAGAGAGAGACAGAGACAGAGACAGAGAGACAGACAGACAGAGAAAGAGGGGGGATTTCTTTTTTTTCTTACCACTGATTAGAACTGACGTATGAAAGCTGGAATTCCAGTAGCCATTTTGGACAAAGAAGCAACTTCAAGGATTGAAACTGCACAATGCAAGGGTTTTGGACTCTTGAAGAATGTGTGTGTGTGTGTGTGTGTGTGTGTGTGTGCGTGCACATGCATTTATATGCACACTTAAAAATTTGTAGTGTATGGGCACGGCTAACAGACGGCCTCTGTGAGACTCCTGACTATTCACTAACACCTTAGAGGGTGCTGTGATTTAAATGTAAAAGTGTCTCTTACAGGCTCATGTGTTTGAAAACTTACTCCCCAGCTGTGGTAATGTTTTGGAAGCCTGTAGGACCTTTAAGGAGTGATCCTTGCTGGAGGAAGTGGGCACTGGGGATCCACCTCATGGTTTAATTGTCCAATGCCACTTCCGCTCTCTGTTTCCTGACTACAGATGCAGTGTGACCATTTGTCTCCTGCTCTTGTCACCATGCCTCCGGTCATGATGGATTACATCCCTTCAGATTGTAAGCCCTAATTCTTCTTAAGATGTTCCTTAAGATGTTTCAGGTATGGGGTCATAGCAACGAGAAAAGTAACTACGGCAGAGGCACACTTGGCTTCTGTGCCTGGCCGGCCATCAGTGAAGCATTACAAAGAGAATTCAAGGCTCCGTGGTTAGAGTGTTGTGTGGATTAAGGGACCACCAGACACGGACAGGCACAAAGTGGCCATTACACAGCAGCAGCTACTGACGCCATTATTACATGTGACATTGAAGGAAACCTCTGTGCCACCCAGGAGACCCCCTGGTCCCTTAGGTATGTACTGCAGCAACCATTTGCTCTGTACGAGCACAGAAAGCCAGGATACTCACAGCACTTGGCCGGAACTCCTCCTTGTGGAAGAAGCCCCCTGTCATCATCTTCTTGCTAAAGGACATTACATCAGCTGGGTCATCCAAGCCCCAGTGCTCGTGGGCCCAGAACTTGCCCGTGCAGCCCCCTCCAGTCTGAACTTCATCCACCAAGAAGGCACAGCCATGCTGCTCGGAGAACAGGGCAGGGAGAGACAAACGTGTAAGCCTCTGGGGACCCCTTTACCCCAAGCTGGAGCCCAGCTGTGTGCCTCACCCTTGTGCTCTAAACGGCAAAGCCAAGCCCCATTCCCCAGCTCTGCAGAGCAAACCAGAACAGCCTAGATCAGAACACGCCCTAGAACTGCCCCGATGGAAAAAATCAGAACATTGGATACTCCCCAGCACCATCTCTGGGCTCTGTGGCATGCGGCTGCTGTCCTGGGCTTGACTACCTCTGAAGACAATGTGTGCAAGCTTGAAGCTGAGAAGTCATTCCGTCCACATCAGCTGCCGTGTTTTCTGCAGACGCACTAATTCCATATGTGTGTGAACTGGCTCGTGTCCCATGTGTCTTATCGATGAGCTGACTGGTTGGGTACGTCCACTGTGCATATATACCTGTTACCATGTGAACATAAACTCCCTCACAGGCTCCTATGCTGAGCGTTTGGTCTCCTGCCATGGCGCTACTAGGATGTTGTGGAAACTTTAGAAGTGGAGGAACTTGGTCTTTGTGGGGTTAGAGGATCTCCTGGTCACTTCCTGTCTCCTTCTATGCTTCCTGTCAGCTACGATTAAATAGTTCTCCTCTGTCACTTGTTTCTGCTGCCATGGTTTCTGCTAAGCATGCAGGGCTGGTGACTATGGCCTGAACCCTCTGGAATGGAGCAAAGTCAGGCTTTTGTCTGGGGGCTTACACTGTTTAAATCAAGGAATTTGGCTGCAGTGACAAAAAGCTAATGCCCAATCCATTAGACTAAAGCCTTGATGCTGATCCTGCTCCTTTACGCCGATGACTATAGACACAGTGGACTGAAAAAACAAGGCAAATTAGGAGGCTGCAGCCATGTTAGGGATTTCCTCACTGGACAAGTCCCGATTTGCTGGCTGGTCTTATGTCAAACAAACTAGAGTTATCTGAAAGGAGGGAACCTTAGTTGAGAAACCGTCTTCATAAGTTCTGACTATAGGGCATTTTCTTAATTAGTGATTGATGGGGGAGGGCCAGGCCCATTGTGGGTGGAACTAACCCTGGGCAGGTAGTTCTGGGTTCTATAAGAAAGTAGACTGAGAAAGCTAGGGGAAGCAAGCCAGTAAGCAGTACCCCTCCATGGCTACTACATCAGTTCCTGCCTCCAGGCTCCTGCCCTGTGTGAGTTCCTGCTTGGACTTTCTTCAGTGATGAACTGTAAGGAATATGGAAGCTTAAGCCAATAAACCCTTTCCTCCCCAACTTGTTCTTTGATCATGGTGGTTTTGTTGCAGCAGTAGAAACGCTAACTAAGACACCAGAATAAAACAGTAGTTTGGGGGCTGGAGTGATAGCTCCATGGTTATAAGAGCACTGGTTGTTAGTCCATAGGACCCTGGTCCAAACCCCAGCATCCACATGACAGCTCACAACTGTCTGTAACTCCAGTTTCAGGGGAATCTGATGCCCTCTTCTGGACTCTGCAGGCAGTGCATACACATGCTGCACAAACATACATGCAAGCAAAACACCCATATATATGTAAAATAAATTAAATTAATTAATTAAAAGGAAAAAAAACAACAAACAAAAACAAAACAAACCAAAAATCCCAGTAGTTCCCAGTCTGGTCTTAAACTATATAACCAAGGGTAGCCCTGAACCTGTGATAATCCTCCTGCCTGGGCCTTCTGAGTGCTGGGACTGTAGGCTTGAGTTATCACGTCCCATAAAACTTTGATTTTTCTTCAGTGCTGAGGATTGAACCCAGAACCTTGTGCATGCTACACAAATGCTTTACCACTGAACAGGGGCTGATTCAGCAAAGTTATTTTAAATAGGAATCACCCATGCCTCCCAACTCAAGCCTGCCCCCACCTCAAATGAAACACAGGGCTCTATACAAGCTAGGTAAACCTGTGCCCATACTCCCTAGTACCAATCCACTTTCTCTGCCCTCGATAAGGTCTGCCAGTTTCTGCACACATGTAAGTTTTCATGCCCCATGGCAGAAGTAGAGCCAACTTTTTGCTCTGGGAACCAAACTCAGAAACCATTGTGGTCCTGGCTGGCTCTTTCCGTGCACTCTAACCTTTCGGGCAATGTCTCTCAGTTTCCGGAAGAAGTCATCTGAGGCGTGATTGTCTCCGCCCTCAGACTGGATGGGTTCAACGATGATTCCAGCCACTGTTCTCTTCTTTTTCCGATATTTCACAATTAGATCTTCCACCTAGATCCGGAAAGGGAAAAGGAAGCTGTTCATAGACGCCCCAGAACAGTAGATTCCATGGATGGGCACTGGGGGGCTCTGGGGACCCCTTGAAGTCATATCGAAAGTGTGTCTGTGGCATCTCCCATCACAAGTGTGGACCTGTGAGGAGCCACACTTTGTGCGGGATGTGCTCTGCTGTGACAGGAGCTGGCACCTATGGGACTAGAAATTCAGTCTTCTGAACCTTCTCTTTCTTGATCTGTAAGTGGGCACACATATTGCCCAGGCTGGCCCCAAATTTGTTATGTAGTGCCTGGCCTGGTGGTATGCACCTTTAATCCCAGTACTCAGGAGACAGAGGCAAGTAAAACTCTGTGAGTTCAAGGAATGCCTGGCACTATTGTTGCTTCTGCTGTGCTATTAGTGCTCTTTCGGCTTGTGTGCCTGGGTCGTGGGCAGGCTAAGATAGATTCTCATTTGAGAAGCTGCTGTGAAACCATCTGAAGCAAAAGCAGAGTGCAGCACTGTGGCGGTATGTTGTAGGGCGGGGGACCGTGCGGGTAAGAATGCTTAGAGTGACTTGAGAAGGTGGTCCAGGGTGCTAAGACATCCCTGGTTGGGTGACAGTGTACTGAGTCATACAACGGACTGAAGCAAATGCTGGAATGGCTGTACTGCAGGAACTATAACTCTCTCACTGCTACAGCTGATGTAAAAACACCAACAAACTGATGGGACATAAGGAAGGTACCCAACTTGTTCTGAAGCAGGTATTACAGATGATGAACAAATAACACAGTGATATTTATTATGTTTTAATTAGAATTCAAAATTTAAAAAACAAAATAGAACAAAGCCCATGACTTAGTTTTTTATGCCTAACACACAGTGTTCCGGGAGCTTAATATGAAAAACAACCTCTTATAAAATATTATACAAATTTTATAAAATACTTATAAAAATATTAATTACATGTTGAGACCATATTTTGATATAGAAGGCTCATGAAATGCCATGTCTCACTCCTGGAGCTTCAGTACTAGCGAGGCTGAGACAGCAGTATTTCTCTTGGTCTTGAAGCCAGCCTGTGCTGAACAGTAAGTCCCAAGGCAGCTGGACTAGAATGTGAGACTACATCTCAAGGAACAAATAAAAGATGCTGCTCAAATAAATTCCATCTGTTTCTATTTATTTATTAAGACAGGGTCTCATAATCCTAGGTGGCCTTGAATTCACTATGTAGCTGAAAACAATCTTCAATTTCTCATCCTGAGCTCCTCCTAAGAGCTAGCATTATGGACATACATCTCCACACCTGATCTGATGTGGTGCCCAGGATTTTGTGATTGCTGGGAAACACTTCCTAATGTTCCATCCCCAGTCTGCTTTTTTCTTTTGCCGCTCTGGTAACTATGAAATCTATGGCTGTCTATGTTACAAGCCTGAGCTATGGTCTTGTCTCTTTCATTTATTGCTAAAGACCTACCACTCAGCACTCTGCTTAGCACCTGGTAGGTGTCTGATAAATATTGACTGAAAATGATGACACGTTTAAGAGGAAAGCCAGCAGAGTTATTTGAGCATCAATCCAATAATAATCCAATAAAGAATACAGCCACTGTTGCTCCAGCAGGAAAACGCTTCCTATACTTTCCCATTTCCTACAGAAACAGGTGGCTGTTTCTGGGGAAATGGAGATGTGGAGGCAAGGGATTACAAGTCCTCATTCTTTCCTAGTGCGACCTCCAATGAAACTTAAAGAAGCTCTAGAACTCAGAGAAAGAATGCTAACCAGGAGACTGGCCCCACGGAGCTCTTTTCCTGCAAGACATCCATATTATTTAAATAAATCTATTCTCCCTTATTTTGAAGTCACTTAAATCCATCTCCAAAGAAATGGTGGAGAAATTGGTACCAGAAGTGTGATAAATGCTAGGTAGCAAAACAATGCCTCTTGTCTCTTCCCTTATGGAGCACTTGAAGCATGAGGTCTCTGCATCCTTACTCCCTACCCGAGGGGCACTACCCATGTCCTACATCTGTCCTCTTCTGGGCTCGGATTCAGGATATGGAGAGAAACAGAGATGGAAGGAGGCTGTGGGGAACCAGGTTACCTCTTCTAGGCATCGGGCCTCCTCTTGCTGGTTGTCCTTCACGAACTCCTCCAGGGGGTACTTCAGCCGTGGGAATGGAGCAATGGGCCAGTCAAAGGAAGGGATGTCAATCTTGTGAATTGCTTTTGAGTGTGTGGTCGCTAAGCATCCTGAGCCCAGCAAAACAGAAGAGCAGATGGTTGGCTCGGGGCAGTAGCATAAAGTCTTTAAAGAGAAGGCAATGAGCTCTTCAGCCCGTGTGTGTGTAACCTTAGGGAGGGTGTGTGTGCATTTGCTTTATGATCTGTCCCAGGTTAAACCCAGTTGCTGCAGAGGAGAGATGGCAGTTCAGCCTCCTTGCTGTCATTAAATGGCAACAGGAAGTTACTCTCTTTGCTGATTTATATCCATATTTGCAAATGGGCACAATTATCCCCTCTCTGCAGGGGATTGAATGGAATTGGTTTGTTACAGGAGGGATGGATGGGCTATTTTAATATTCTATGTTGTTGTTATTATTTTAATGTGTATGTATGTGTTTGTGTGACTGTATGTCATGTGAGTGTAATGTCTGAGGAGGCCAGGAAAGGACATGGAATCTCCTAGAGCTGAACTGACATGTGACTGTGAGCCACCTGACATGGATGCTGGGAATCAAAACCCAGGTTCTCTGAAGAGAAGCCGGCACTCACAACCTCTGAGCTGTCTTTCTACCCCTTTGTATACTATATTATAAGAGTATATTTGCATTTTGTATTGTAGAAAAAAATCTACAGGTACACAGTGTTTTTTCAAAACTATATGAAAATATTTTATTCTACATGTATGAGTGTTTTGCATGCATGTATGTGTGTATGTGGACTGTGTGCTGGAGGAGATCATCAGATCCTCTGGACCTGGAGTCACAGAAGAGTATGAGCTGCCATGTGGTTGTTGGGAACTAAACACAGGTCCTCTGCAAGAACAACAAGTGCTCTTAACCACTGAGCCATCTTTCCAGCCCCCTGTTTTTTTCAAAATTAAAATATTACATCTATTTATTTATTGGGTGGGTGCATGTGCCAGTGTGTGCCTGTGGGAGGAAGATGACAGCCAATGGGAGTGCCATCCACCATGTAGGTTCTGGGGACCAAATGCAGGCCAACAAGTTTGCATCTTCACCCACTGAGCCATTCAGCTGCCTTGCATGGGCACATTGCAATAGCCCATTGTGTACACTGCTAACAGTTTGCTTGTTCTGAGTTAACCTTTGGCCTAGGTGCTGCTTAGGAAAGCTTGTGAGGCTTCGCAGACTTGAGGAATATGAACGCTGCCGCACAGGGAGAGATAATCACGAGGAAAAAGTTTAGGGGGTGATATGGGGAGAGGAGGCTGACCCCTGATCAGAGGACAATACTGAACTTCAGAACGACCATTGCCTTTGTTCATACTCCCTGTAAAACATGCTGGCTGGAGATAGGAGGGGGAAGGTACGAACACACACATACACACACGTACACACACGTACACACACACACACACACACTTTTGACCCTCTGTCCTCTCAGACTGATGGCTTCCTAGATTCAAGGCAGCTTCAGGATCCAGCCTGTCTCTGCTCGTTAGCATCTATGGTGACAGGCAGCACAAAGTCTGGGGCCATACTTGGTCCTCCTTACCCATAGTCCTCCCGTGGAAAGCGCCCATGAAGGAGAGGATGCTGTAGTCAGGGCATCCAGGACTCTAGAATGAAAAAAAAGCAGGCACAAGTCACCACTGTGAGCATCGGGGACTGTCTGCTACTCAGTAGACACAGACAAAGATAGGTGTCCATCAGAGCTATGGTCCTTCCCGGGATGTGTGTGTGGTGGGGGCAGGAACGTAAACTAGACTTTAGCAGTCATACCCAGCCTACAAGAGGCCTGTTTCGTTTGCACTCTTAGCAGACTTAAAAGTTACAAATTTAAAACAAAGAAGTTTCACATCATTGTCTGAGCTTCTTCTGATCTGCCCCAGGTGACATTTTCTACTTGGTAGCAGCCAGTGGCTGAGCGCTCCACAGTCCCTCTGCTGATTGGATGCTGCCAGCAGAGGGACCGGTTCTAGTTTCTCGGCTCCTCCAGTCTGCGCATGCTCCAGGCTGCCCTGGCTGCCACAGTCTTCTGCCGTGAGGCTGACCTGACATGGGAATTGAGCTGTGGCTCTCACTGAACATGCACCAGCACCAGGAATGACAAGGCGTCTGGAGAGGTTGGCCAGGGCCACCAGTGGGAGGAGGAATCCTATCTTTCTCTCTCCTCATGGCAGGCAGCGGCCACTTGGGTTCCAGAGAGTCAAGAACTCACTGCATAAGTTTTAGCCTCTTTCCAGCTCCAATCAGATGAGGAGGTGGTTCCTATTCACTTACCTTAAAAATATTGATTTATTTAATGCGTTTGGGTATTTTGTTTGTGTGTCTGTGCACCACATGGATGCTTGGGATCAAGGAGGTCAGAAGAAGGCATCAAATCACCCGGGACTGTAGCCACAGTTGGTTGTGAGCTGTCATGCATGTCCTGGGAATTGAACCTGGGTTCCATGTGAGTGTTCTTGATCTCTGAGCCATCGCTTCAACCCCAGAACTGTGTACTTTACCCTCTATGCAGCGAGAGACTCCTAACAGGCTCTGGCTCCCTTGGGGAGAACTGTTGCTGCCACACCTCAGATGCCTTAGCCCTGGGTTCTGGGAAGTTAGAGGTCCCTGTGGCATTCTCCCTGAGAAAAGCTCCATGATCTCCTTCCACACATCCCAGAACACTCTCATTACTATTTCCTGTATGCCTCCTGATTGTAAAGGTAACAGATGGCCAAGCTAGGTTGGTAGCACAGGGCTATAACCCTACAGTACCCAGAAGGCAGATACAGCGGGATCTCTGCACATTTGAGGGCTACAGGCTTCAGGTCAGCCCGGGTCTTATGGAGCTGTGCTACAAAACACAACAGAACAAAATGGCAACAGATACACATCATTAGGTACACTTCGATGTAGCTACTAAAAGTGAGGAATGAGGTCTAAAAATGTTGTTAGCCCAAGCTGCTCTCAGATTGCAAGTGAGAATGAACCCCATCTCTAGCGTGCATTCTGAATCGGGAAGCCCGACATTTAGCTGATTTTTCTGCATGCTTGGACAGACTGGGTAATGTCCATCCTTTTTTTTTTTTTTTTTTTTGTAATTGCTATGAACACCAGTGGAGTGGACATTTAGTGCAGGCATTCGTGCTGATGGTTTGGGTTGTTCTGGAGCTGAGTGTCACGGGAATTTTGTCTGTGCTGTAGTCCGATGCCCAAAGAAGTAGGGAGTTGGCTGGAGAGGCGGGGTTCACATTCAGCTGGGAATTAAACTGCAATAGATCATAGAGTTCCCTGGCCATCTCTGGAGAAGGGAAAGAAAGGCCCTTGGAAGAGGAAGAGGTGGGGCCAAGAGGTTGTGGAGCACTTATAGCCGGGCGGTGGTGGTGCACGCCTTTAATCCCAGCACTTGGGAGGCAGAGGCAGGCGGATCTCTGTGAGTTCGAGACCAGCCTGGTCTACAAGAGCTAGTTCCAGGACAGGCTCCAAAACCACAGAGAAACCCTGTCTCGAAAAACCAAAAA
>NW_026067891.1:10394773-10396213 GCF_014885135.2 Alexandromys fortis | reverse complement strand
CCTGTCAAAAAAAACCAAAAAAAAAAAAAAAATTACTTTAAAAAATACCAATCCAAATTTCCACTCCTCCCCTCCTCCCACTCCCCTCACACCCACCCCCTCCAATCCTAAGAGAGGGCAATGCACCCCACCCTGTGGAAAGTCCAAGGCCCTCCCTACTACATCTAGATTGAGCAAGGTATACATCCAAAGAAGATAGGATTTAAAGAAGCCAGTACATGCAGTAGAGACAAATCCCAGTGTCACTATCAGTGTGTGGGGCACTTTTGAGCCAGGGAGAGGACCATGGTGGTGTCGTGGTTGCTTGCGGTCATCTCAGGTTTTTATCCTTAATATTTATCCCCAAGTTTTATTTTTATAATAAACGGTAAGAGAAATCACTATTCTCGAACATATTCATGCGTTCTATACTCGAGCATATTCATGGTTTCTGTAGACAGTCAAATTCAGGAGGTTGTTCTGGGAGACTATTGGCCAATAGGAAGAGCACTACTCAGCCTTGAACTAAGAAATGAACCCCGTGTAGCAAAGCATGGGGACTCCTAAGTCAGAAGGATGGGGGACATTCACCTAGTGGCTGGGGTAGGTCCCCAAATGAGTGAGGGAGTAGGCCCAGCTACTCCTGCAAGATAATTACATGGTGTGTGTGTGTGGTGTTGTGGGGTTCCAGTACTGAACACAGGTTGTCAGGCTCGGGAGTAAGCAGGTTTACTGAGCCCCTCTCCGGCTCTGCACTTACCTGGTTAACCATGCAGGACTCCAGCTCCTCCTTTGAGAAACCTCTCTGGCCTCGTTCCTTGCTCTTCCAAAAGAGAACAGATTAGAACAGAGACATTCTGGGGTCACAGGGGTGTTCCTACTCCCACCAAGGTGATGCTTAATCCAGACAACTTGAGTATGTTCCTATGTGTTGACTTAATATCCATCATGACATGTCTAGATAGACACATGACATTAATTGAACTTGCAATGGAATAAATGCAAGCATTGCTATATGATCTATTACTGTTTTATCAGCAGCAACCAGGGGTTGTTGAAATGGGACAGTTTACGTCAGGAAGAATCGTGGCTGTAACCCCCCTGGCAAGAATAAAGATATTTGGCTGTCTGGCTATTAAAACAATGGACCCCAAAGAAATTGAAATTTCCCCTGGGGTCTCACGTTGTGAGTAAAAAGTGCCAAAGCCCAAAGGGCAATTAGAGGGGGGACTTGTCTCCTTGAGAAAGAAACATTTACAAATTATCAGTACCTTACAGAAGAGATTAGCGCTGACAGCCCTGTCCTGGACTGCTTAGTTTGCTTAGGTATAGAAATCTTTTAAACCTGAGTCTCATGTCTGGACCTAGAAGACAGACTTGGAGTGATCAGACCTCTTTTATTTGTCCCTCTTCAAATCCTCCCCCCATCTTTTTTTTTTTTTTTTTTTTTTTTTTTTTTTT
>NW_026067891.1:10382751-10393292 GCF_014885135.2 Alexandromys fortis | reverse complement strand
CTTCCTCCTTCCTTCCCTCCCTCCCTCCTTCCCTCCTTCCCTCCCTCCCTCCGTCCCTTCTTCCCTCCCTCCTTCTGTCCCTCCTTTTCTTCTTTTTTCTCTTAACTTTGAGACAGGGAATCATGGACCAGACAGCTACTGCATCAGCTGCCATCTGCCCACCCATCCTCCTTGGCTATGGACCTCATCCTTCCTTGACCCCGCCATGGCCACTTCTGAGGACAGACAGGCCGGAAGGGGGGCTACAAACCTGGGAAGGGTTATCCCGCAAACTCACCGACATCAAGGACTCCCGGAGCTTGTCAACAAAATTCTCTGGAGGCAGGATGCCCAAGGCAGGTCTGTTGATGAAAGTACTCTGTAAAAGAACAGCAGACAGATACATCAGCTCTCGGGGGCCGACCCAGGTTCTGTTCTACACGGTGCCTTTATGTAGTTGTGGGGTTCAAATAGGCTCTAAGTGGCACTGTGGGCTCATTGGTGTTATTTTAGTGTTTTGGGGTTCTTTTTTTTTCAGGGAGACAAAGTCTCACGTGACACAGGCTGGCCTGGAATTCAATATTGCACCTTAATTTTAAAAGGTGGGGAGGGATTCAGCCAGGCGGTGGTGGCGCACGCCTTTAATCCCAGCACTCGGGAGGCAGAGGCAGGCGGATCTCTGTGAGTTCAAGACCAGCCTGGTCTACAGAGCTAGTTCCAGGACAGGCTCCAAAGCCACATAGAAACCCTGTCTTGAAAAACCAAAAAAAAAAAAAAAAAAGGTGGGGAGGGGCACTCTATGGTCGCAGCAGGGGCTGGAGAGCTGGCTTAGTGGGTATAGCACCATGTAAATGTGAGGGCCCAAGTTCAGATCACCAGAACGCATGTAAAGTTGGATGCGGTAGTGAGCGTCTATAATCCCAGTGTCAGGATATGAGGCAGAGATGGGAGAATTCTTGGAAGCTCAGGCCAGCTTCCTGGAGAGCACAGTGGGAAACAAGAGACTGTCTGTTCAGTTGAAGACAGGGACTGACGCCTGAGATTGCCGTCTGACCTCTACACATGTGCTGTGATGCATGTACCCCTGCACACTCACAAACACGCAAGTGCATGCATGCGTGTGTGTACACACATACACAAGGAGGTATGCTGGTGGAGCTGCCGAGTAACAGAGAAAAAAGTCAGAACATCACAAGCATCTTTACATCAATCATCCCCTGTCTCCCATTTTCATAGATACGGGTCCAGAGAACTCATTCCCTCTGCAAGGAAACCAACAGTGTGAGTTGATGCTGAACCGATGTTTGCTCCTCACATCGGAGAAGTGTAAGGACCGAGATCAAGTTGTTTGTTCAAAGATGAGTCTGCCCTGCCCTGTGGCTGCTGGGAGGTCCACAGGCTGAGAAAGACGGCAGGAGCACACTTCCAAAGAAAACGGAAATGTGCATTGACTTTCAAATTGTGATACACATTTATCTTCAAATGGCCTCTGGCTGAGGGATAGTACTGCAAACCCCTAAGTGAGGCAGGTCCCATATTAACAACTTCAGGGGCTGGAGCTGAGGTTCGGGTGGTAGAGACTCGCCTAGTAGGTTGGAAGCTCTGGGCTCTACCCTTAGCACAACATAGATCAGGTGTGCTGGCTTAGCTCTGTAACCCCAGAACTGGGGAGGTGGAGCAGGAGGGTCAGAAGCTCAAGGTCAGCCTCACCTACAAAGTGAGTCTAAAGCCTGGCTACATGAGACATTATCTCAAAAATCCCCAAACAAAACAAAGTCAAAATTATTAATGGTAAGTCATTTAAAGCGAAGCCCCAACGACTTATCTTTAAAATGGAGAGAGCACGTTGTGCCCATCTTTGTGTACAGGGGTTCTAGGAACACTCTAGGAGGTTGTGGCTTCCCACCTGTGGCCTTTCTCCTTCCTCCACTCCACCAGCAGGGAATGAATGATCCCAGAGAGCGGGCAACAGTGGACCAGGAGGAAGCACAGTGCATTTGTCACCCACTCCCTGGTAGTCACTGGTCAGATGAGCAGATGAGTATGGGGGGAGGGGAGTGGCGTACTTTACAGCCAGTGAATTCAGAATAGTCCAGGATTTCAAGAGAACGATGAAGGAAGCACTCTGTGCTAAAGGACACAGTTGGAGGTCGACCTGGAGCCCAAGTCCCTTCTTTGTCTGGGTGCTGGAGCTGGCCCTCATGCTAATGAGGAACACACTGCAGTGGACTAAGAGCAGAGCCGTCCTGGGGATTCACCCTCTGACACATACCAGCAGGGACTGGCAGCAGAGAGGCTGCTCAAGGGGTAGAGTGAGGTCACTCGGAAGTGGGCCTGGATTGTAAACTGGCACACTGAACGCAACTTGGCACCTTGGCTTGGATTCTAGGGCACATCACAAAGAAAAGCACTGTGTAGACTGGTGAGTTCCAAGTGGAGGCTGTGCCTGGTCCTGAGCAGCATCAACCTGCATCCGTCATTTGGAGAACGACCTCCACGACAGGCAGCTGGAGAAAGGAGGCACGGACTGTCTTTGCAGTTTGTAAATGAAAAAGTAATCTCTTGCTATGAATAAGAACACTTATTATAAGGCTGGGTGGTGGTGGCGCACGCCTTCCATCCCAGCACTCGGGAGGCAGAGGCAGGTGGATCTCTGTGAGTCGAGGCCAGCCTGGTCTACAGAGTGAGTTCCAGGACAGCCAGAGCTACAGAGAGAAGCCCTCTCTCAAAAAACCAAAAACCAAAAGGGGGAAAAAAGGGACACTTATTATAAAAAGTAGGAATTGGGCAGGGTGTGGCATAGATTCCTCTCAAGCTCAAGGCCAGCCTGGAGTCCACAGAGAGGTCTGGGTGGAGGACATTGCTCCACTGGTAGAGCACTCACCTACCCTGCACAAAGCTTTCTCCATGCCCAGCACTGCAGAAATCTAGTATGGTGGCCCACGCCAGCAAAAGCAAACATTTGGGAAGTGGAGGCAGGAAGCTCAGAAATTCAAGGCTGTCCTTAGGCAGGCTGAGGCCAGTCTAGATTCCAGGAGACCCTGTGTCAGAAACACACACACCAAAACAGACAAATGGAGGCTGCACTGGGATGTGAGGACTTTAAGACACTTCCCTGTCTTGGACATGATCTGATAATAAGCTCAATGCAAGTCTGAACTGTGCCATTGCTCCCCTGGGGGAGACTCAGGACAGGAAGGCCAGCAACCATTCTCCTGATGGCTTGGAGATGTGGTTTAGAAAGTGGTGTACATTCATACCTTTGTAGTTTCTCCTGCTTTGTGTCCCCTCCTTGGCAGAACTAAAAGATGCAGAGGGGGCAAAGAGGATGAGAAGTATGAACTGTGAACTCTCCTCACTGCTGAGGACCAGAGAGGTCAGGCAATTGGTCCCAAGATACACAGACAGGCCACCAGCATGGGCTTGCTGGCTTCTGTTGGCATTCTGGGCCAGGCCCTCCAGGTACCTCTGCTCAGAAATGCGAATGCCGGGCACACATTTGCTTGACACAACTGGAGACCTTGGTTCATTGGCAGGGCATCTCCTTAAAGGCATCTCCTTCTGGCTCTGACCTACTCATGGGGCCTGTGAGAAGTCAACAACCCTCACACCAGGGTGGGAACAAACTGCTGCCACGGGCTGCAGGAAAAAGGCCCCCGGAGAGCGACAGGCGGCCTGGCAGCTTGACTGCCTATCTGGGCCCAGAGAAGATGTGGGGGTGGTGTTCTTGCTCGACAAAGCGTGACATTAAGAACAGAAGATATCTGGGACACGTGGTGGCAGAATCAAATGAGGACAGATTTCCAGAAGGCTTGCCACCAGCTCGGCTCTCTTAAAGTGCAGCCAGGGGAGAGAGAACTGGCTTTGGCTGCATAGCCTCGGGCAAGTCGCCTACCATCTCCGAACTTCAGGACCTTCGTCTGCCAATGTGGGCACCTCTTGCCAGGTATCGATAGAGAGAGCCTTGAGGAGAAAAGGCATAGAGAGAGTACAGAGTTCATGCTTAAGAATGGTAGAACCAGCCCGGAAGTCACAGACTGGCGAGTGTCTTACTTGGCCCTCTCTTTGCATCCATCCCAGGTGCAGGGAAGCCTAGCCGCAGCTGTCACTCACGGCCGTGTGACTACACACAGGCTGACCAAACGCACAGTGCACAGCGTGGGAAAAGGTATTGAGATGACCCTGGAGACATGAGAACGGGAACCCAGATAGACTCCACAAGGGCCCGTATCCATTTCTGAAGAGACATGAAATCACTAGCCTCATAGTAGTGCTAATGTGGCCAAGAGGACTGATAGGAAGCCAGGTGTGTGTGTGGGGTGATTAGAAAGTGGGTGAAGCTCTTGTTGGACAAACATGAGGACCAGAACCCAAGGACATGCTTGGTGGGTTTGGTGGTCCACCTGTAATTCCCACCTTGAACGGCTTAGATGAAGGTGAAGGTGAGGACCAGTCCTTGCCTGGGTAAGACGTGGCAGGTATGTGGAGTAGGCAGGGAAGGTCCCTGTGAGTCCCTGTGAGATCAGGATCTTTGCATCTTGACATCATGTGTTGCTGGGGAGACTGTCCGCAGGCAGCTGACACTGCAAATATGTGTGACATGTTTGTTGACACATTCTCTCAGCACCAGCTGCCAAGGCATCTGGGATCTGCACAAGTTTTGAAACAAAGCAGCTCTGAACGTAAACACATCCTCTGAGCCTCTGGCTTCACTGGCCGCCTTCGTGGGGTTCCCCCTTGCACCTGCTCAATGAACTGGAGGTGAGACTGTCCTCCAGTCCGTCCCAGGCAGGGCATGCCAACTGACCATGGCTCTTTCAAGAGATCTTCACTTTTGAGGTTAAAAAAGACTTTTTGGAATAGGGTCTTTTGTAGCCCAGGCTAGCCTTGAATTTGTTCTACCGCCAGAGATGGCCTGGAACATCTGATATCATTGTATGTACCTCCTGAGGACTGGAATTAGAGTCATGCACAGCTACATCCAGTTTGTACAATGCCTGGGATAAAACCCAGGCTTCCTGCAGGCTAGGCAAGAGCTATATTCCCAGCACAGTTAAGAGTGGAGTTCACTTCTTGACTAGGATTGGGCTTTTTTCGTCCCTTGCTTTCCTTTAGGGATCAAGTTTCCTAACATGGGTGGACAAGGATATTCTTCTCTGAGTCACACAGAAACACACACACACACACACACACACACACACACACACACACACACACACTCTAAGTGTTGGACAGGATATGAAGTGATAGAGACCCCCTACCCCAATGCTGGTGGGAAGGGAAATCAAGTCTGCAAATGTGACCAGTTGCCTCTTGTTCCTGCCACCATGCTCTCCCCACCACGATGGTGCACCCTTAGATTATGATGGCGTACCCCCAAATTATGAGCCAAAATAAGCACTTCCCTCCTTAAGTTGCTTATGTTATAGCAAATAAAAAAGCTAATAAGGTAGATATATAATCTTCCTCCTCTTTAGTTTCTTCATCTATTAAACATTCCCGAAATACAGAACATTACTATTATAAAGCATAGACCATATAGGTGGTTATGGGGTATGTGTGGTATGCTCAACATACAATATACACATGCATTAAGTTTTTATAGAAATACATTTAAGAGCTGGGTGCTGGTGGTGCATGCCTTTAATCCTAGCACTCAGGAAGCAGAGACAAGTGGATTTCTGTGAGTTTGAGGCCAGCCTGGTCTACAGAGCAAGTTCCAGGACAGGTTTCAAAGCTACACAGAGAAACCCTGTCTCAAAACAACAACAACAACAACAACAACAAAAAAAAACAAAACAAAAATCTTAAAGAGCAGAACACAATACTTTACACATATACATTGTTCATATGTTAAGTGTTATCATTGTCTTTTGCCTATACATCACTGCGTCCTTTACTCTGTCGCCTAAATGTGGTTACAATTCTCAGCCGACATATGGGGTTAAGTCACTGTCTGCATGGGAGTAGGGGTGCTGAGTTTTTCTCACAGTCATAGTTACGTTCTGTCACTGTGACTAGTACCAGAACTAAAACATCTTTGGGGAGGTAAGGCTTGTTTGTCTTACAGGTTACAGTCCATCTCCGTGGGAGCCAGGGCAGAAGCTCAAGGCAGGAACCTGGAGGCAGGAACTGAAGCAGAGTCCATGCAGGAACTGCTGCTTACTAGCATGTTGCCTGCAGCTTGCTTGATTATTTTTAAATAAAATTTATTTTATTTTATGTGCATGCCTAAGTGTATGTGTGTGCAGCACATGCATACAGGAGCCTGTGGAGGTCAGAAGAGGTAAGGGATTCCCTGGAACTGGAGTTACAGACAGATGTGAACATGTAGGTGCTAGGATCCCAATCCAGGTCCTCTGCAAGAGCAACAAGTGCTCTTAACTATTCAACCATCTCTCTAGTCCCTCAGCCTGCTTCCTTACACAACCCAGGAACACTGCCCAGGGGTAGCACCGCCCACGGAGAGCTGGACCCTCCCACATCTATCAAGAAAATGTCCTATAGATTCGCCCACAGAACAATGGAATGGAGGCATTTTCTCTACTACTGAGCTTCTGCTCTTCTCAGGTGACTCTAGTTCAAGTTGAGGAAACCTAGGCAGCACCTCAGTAAGGCATCTGAGTGCCTGGCACAGGATACAGGCTCAGCAAGCATCTGAAGTGCTGAGGATGAACCATGTCTAAAGATGCTTAGTGAGACTGATCATTGGCAGATTGTCTGCATATCAGGGAGACATACCGCGTTTTGAGGCTGTTGGATGAGTTTCGCCAGAGCTGGATGGTTGTAACCTGGGGAGAGGAGGAGACAGGAAGGTTAGAGAAGGCCATGGCATCTGAAGTTTCTTTCCGCCCCAGTTCTCTTTCAACTCCAACACAGAGAGCTCTGAGCCCTGACTCAGAAGTCTCTGTCAGTACAGCCCGGAGAGCTCCAAGTTCCCTGAAGACACTGGGGCATTTGTTCAGGTTTGAGACCTGCTGGACCAGTGAAACACGAGGAGGTAAAGGCAAGGTCCATGCCAGTATCAACAGGCCAATGCAACAAACTGTGTGTGGTCCTGCCTCATTTCCCAGTGCCCATGGGCTGAGGTAGAACCCAATAAGTGCTACTCCAAGGACCAAGGGACACCACCTGCAATGTCACATGACCACCATGTCACATGCCACATTCTGCCTTCATACACACTTGCACACTCCCAGGGTCCTGCCACATTTACTTTCCAGAGGGGCTGATGTTACACAATTTGCAAAACACCTTATTACAACCATCAGCAGCACATCAGGTATGTAAACTATGACTCAGTCACACAATGAGTCCTTGCAATGTCACCATGCAGCCGGAGAGAAGGATGAGAGAGGTCCACTTGTGCTGTTGGAGTCAGCGGTGAGATCTGCTACCAAACGAAAAGGGGGTGGATGGAAACAAAGAATGCACACGTATGCTCTGAATAGCTTGTTAGAGGGAACCAATAATAACGGCTCTTTCAGATAATCTCAATAGAGGCAAAAAAAAAAAAAAGAAAGCATTTGGTAAAATGCAATGTTGGTTCATGATAAAAACACTCAACAAGCTAGATATTGAAGTTGCCTGGAATCTAGTAGTTCAAGGACATCTTTGACTACCGAGTGAGTCTGAGGTCAGCCTAGGATACATGGGATCTGTCTTCAAACAAACAATAAATAAGGAGGCCGCTGAGATGACTCACCAGGTAAAGTGTATGCCCCAAAGCCGAGACAAGAGTTAAATCCTTAGACTCTACATAAAGGTGGAAGGCAGGAACTGACGTCCCGCGACCTCCCTACACATACTATGGCATACGTCTTATTGTGTGCACAAACACACAACAATAACAACAACAACAATAATAGAAAACGAACAAAAATATCCCCAAAGCAAAATCCAAAAACAAAAGTGACCAAAAGCACCTCGACTTGATAAAGGACGTGTGTGCAAGATCTCCCTGGGCTGGGGGTATAGTTGAAGTTGGCAGAGTGCTTGCCTAACAGGCAGGAAGCCCTGGGTTCAACCCAGAATCATATAAACAGGTTTGGTGGGATAAAACTGCCATTCCAGCAGTCCAGAGGAGGAGGAGAAGGATTAGAAGTTCAAGGTCATCTTCGGCAACAGAGAGAGTTTCAGCCTAGCTACTGAGACCTGTTCCAGAATAGCAAGGAAAGGGAGGGAGAGGAGGAGGGAGTGAGAAGATGAAACCTCAGTGCTAGGGTCCTCCTCATCAGCAGTGAAAAGGACCCCATGTTTCTCTGCAAAGTCAAGAACGAGACAAAGATATCCACGTCACTCCTGCTGCTCACTAGATTCTAGTCAGTGATTCCAGGTAAGAAAAAGAAACACAGTCAAGTAGTGGTGGCGGTGCACAGCTTTAATCCCAGCACTCAGGAGGCAGAGGCAGAGGCGGAGGCAGGCAGGTGTCTGAGTACAAGGCGAGCCTGGGCAATTCCAGGGCAGCCAGGGCTACACAGAGAGACTCTATCTGGAAAAACAAAAACAAAACAAAATAACAATGAAGATCGAACTGTATCTCTATCCAGTTGCAATGAATGGCTCCAAACCGAACCTAGGAAAAGTGCACTGAATGACAGGCATCGTTACTAATGCTTCCTCCCCAGTAGGTGGCTCCTGAAGGCTGGATGCCACTGTGCTGTTGAATCCATGAGAGTATGTAAAATATAGCTTGACCTGTTCAGTAACCTTAGAAAATGTTCACAGAAACTTCAGGCTTTACCTAAAAATTTCTGAAACACACACACACATGTGCACATGCACACACATATGCACACACACACACACACACACACACACACACACACACACACACACACCCCAGCTAGATGGATCAGCAGGTAAAGGTATTTGCCATTAGCCAGATGATTGGAGTTCATTCCCATATGTTGAAAAAAGAGAACTGACTTCCATAGCTGTCCTCTGATCTCCACATGCACACTGTGTGTGTGTGCATGTGTGTGCGTGCATGTGTAACTACATGGGAACACACACATAGCACATACACTAAATAAATAAATAATATGATGATGATAATGATGATGGTGATGAAGATGATTTTTTTAAAAAGCCAGGCAGCTGTGGTAGGCAGAAGTTAAGGCAGGAGGACTGATTTTGAGGCCAGCCTAGACTGCATAATGAGTTCTAGGCCATCTTGAGTTACACAGCGAGACTCTAACAAACAAAACAAACTAATGATATCATAATTCATTCCAATTCCCATTTCCTGAGCATCAGTTGTGTGCTAGGCTCGGAGCTAATGCTTGGCCCTGATAATCCTTCCTCATTCTGCCAGAAGCCCTATGTGGTCAGGCACGGCCAGGCTGTTGATGCAGATGAAATCAGGAGATGCAGCTGGGTGGCTGCGTGTGGTGGTGTGCACCGTAACTCCAGCTCTTGGATGGTGGAGGCAGGAGAATAAGCAGTTTGGACTAGATAGTGAGTTTGAGGCCAGCCGGGGGTACATAAGATCCTCCCTGCTCTCCTCAAAAATATCAGTATGACTGTGAGAAATTAGGGAACATCTGTTTTCCCCTATGCCAGGGCAGGCCTTGGACCCTGCAATTCTGCTTAGAACCACCCTCCTCTCCTTTATGACCACTTACATTTATTGAGCATCTACTGTGTTGCAGGGAGCATTCTATTCACCACTGCTAGTCCCACTGTCAAGGTTTATACTGACTGTCAACTTGGCGGCACTTAGAATCATCTGGGCACCTGCCTTTAGGTGCGCCTTGCGAGATTTACTTAATTAGGTAAATTGAGGTAGGAAGACTGACTCTGAAAATGGGTGATACCATATTGAGGTCTAGGCCAGCCAGGGCTATATACAATGAGACCCTGTCTCCAAGAAAGAAGGTAGATAGACAGATAGATGATAGACAGATAGATAGACGATAGAAGGATAGATGTTAGATGATAGATGTATGTATGAATATTAGATATAGATAGATGATAGATGATAGAAGATGGAAAGATAGATGATAGATAGGATAGATGGATGGATAGATGGTAGACAGACAGACAGAGTGAGTGAGCTGAGCACCGCATGCATCACATTATGGTTCCTGACTGTGGATGCTGTGTGACCAGAATTTCACAGTCCTACCACCATGCTTTCCCTGACCTGATGGACTGTACCTTTAAATGGAGACAGAATAAACCCTTTCTCTCTTAAATTTCTATGGTCAGGGTGTTTTATGACAGCACCGGGGAAAGTCATGAACGTACCTGGCAGGAGGTACTCCCAAATGGGAGCCACCTCTGCCTCCCCCCCGAACCCCACTGAGGCCTCATTAGTTTCGATGTGTTTTAATTGAATGTATTGATAGCTCAGTGATGTGGGCACAAACCCAGCATCTTATAAGATATATGAGGAAAGTTGGGCAGTGGTGGCGTATGCTTTTAATCCCAGTACTCGGGAGGCAGAGGCAGGTGGATCTCTGTGAGTTCGAGGCCAGCCTGGTCTACAAGAGCTAGTTCCAGGACAGGCTCCAAAGCTACAGAGAAACCCTGTCTCAAAAAAAAAAAAAAAAAAAAAA
>NW_026067891.1:10352694-10382255 GCF_014885135.2 Alexandromys fortis | reverse complement strand
AAAAAAAAAAAAAAAAAAAAAAAAAAAAAAAATCAAGGGTGTCTTCAGCCTCCCATCTTGTGAGGACACTGTGGAAAGGCACCACCTTGTCCCAGGAAGACATTCCACCTGTCATGCCTGCATCTTGGACTCTCAGTTTTGAAAACTGGAAGAAACCAGTTTATAAGCTACTCTGTCTCCAGGATTTTGTCTTAGCACCTTCACTGGAGGAAGACATGGACTTTTTAGCTGAAATACATTTACTTTGAAAGGAGACTTCATATCACTGAGGCTAGCAGCTGAGAGCAGTGGGAACAATCTTTACGTTGTCTGCCTGAGGCTCTGGACCCGGCCTGCTCTTCCTAAAACACTGCGTAGACAAGTATTAAACACCCAGCACCACCCATGGAGACTCTGGTTTCACTGTGCTGACTGTGGAGAGCAGGTTTGCGGGGGAGGGGAGGTAGCCGAGGGCACTGAAGCAGGAAAACCAGGGAGGGAATTAGCGTATTTCGGTCTCTTCCCTAGCCCACGCGAGGCTTGCAGGGCTCGGGACTAGACACTGCTCATCACTCAAGGAGAGAACACTCTCTGGGTTTTTCCAACCGTTTTCTGGCCAGAGTTCTGGCTTATCATGCTGCCGGGGTGTTTATGGCTTTTCTGCCTCAGTAGATAAGCCTGGTCCCAGGAAGCCTCATTAAATTGCAGAGGCAGACTCATTGGCTCCCAAAGGAGATGAAAACAGGACTCGGATTAGGGAACCTTCAACTTGGCTTTGAGTTGTCGGACCCCCATAGCAGGGCAGGTGTCTGCAAGGCTGCTCCATAAGGACATAAGAGTGGGCTCACTGTCCGTGTCCTGGCAGGACCTCAGACTCCGCGTACCGCCAAGCAGATTCTGTGACCTACTAGAGTCTAAAATGAGGTCAGTTGAGGGTACTATCAAAAGACCCTATACTAGGGCAGCCATGACCATCTATTAACGTGTGAAGCACTTGGCTGGTAAATTCCTGCTGAGGATTGGCTTAAAATATATCTGGAAGCTGGGTTGGTAGTGCACGCCTTTGCTAGCCCTTGGGGGTGAGCTCAAAACCAGCGTGGAGGCCATTGAGATGACTGAGCAGATAAAGGTGCTTGCTGCCAAGTCTGATGATCTGAGTTCAGTCCCTGGAACCTACGTGGTGGAAGGAAAGCCCTGACTTCTGCAGATTTTCCTCTGACCTCCACACTTGCACCTCAGCATACATATGTGCACTCACACACACACAATAAATAAATATAAAACTAAACAACAACAGACAGCAACCAAGGGGAGAAGGGGTTTGTAAGCCTTCAAATCCTCAGTGCTTTCAGAGACCGAGGCAGCCCTGAAGGGTGAGTCACTGTTGGTGTTTGGTCACATCTCAATAGGAAATTAGGTCTGAGGACAAGTGCTGGGGAGGGAGAGGAAGAATGGGCACCCAAGGCTGGGAGTTAGGGAAGTTCCCAGGGTGCCAGGAGATATGGGCATCAGGACCAACGCCCCCATGCCTGTCTCCTTTACAGTAGACAAGCAGTATCGTCTTTGTACACAGCTGGGCATCTATCAACCACAGGGACAATAACCATCCAAGCTGCAAATGACACTACCTCATTTCCAAATTAACCCTGTCTGTCCCATTGTCTGTGTCAGCTCCGTCTGGCCCGGAGGTGAGCCCAGCTGAGGCAGGTGCTGCTAGCATCCACTGAGGTCACATTTTCCTGGCAGATCATCCCCAGATTCCAGCTGCTGTCTGTGTTGGCTGAAAATGGCTCCAACTGCCTCCTCTGGAAACCGCTTTGTATCATGGAAGTCGCTTTGCTGGGCCTCCCCTGGCAGCAGATAGGCAATGAACGGCCTGCTCAGGGGTGCAAAAGGGCCAGCGATCTGCCCCAGTCTGGCAGAGTCTCCTGTGAGAGCAGGCTGTGGTTCTAGCAAAGACCCCATTCTTTTGATCTGGCACTATTTTCCTGTCTTCCCTTTCAGTTGGGGCTTTTCCTCAGATGATTACTTGAAGAATCCTCGCCTCAGGCTCTGACAGGAAACCCAGCCTAGCCAACTCCATTGAGCCATGATTGCTCTGCAGGTCTACCCATTCTAGCTGTTTTCACCTAGTGGCAAAATTGCGGGAGAAAGGCATGCACACTCATCTGGTGAGATCTGGAGGAGGAAAGGAGAGAAGGACCTACTATGTGGTAGATCAGAGGCTGCACCTGCTGAGTACCTTCCCCAAGCTGCAAAGCATCTCATAGACAAGGCAGGGTGGGGCAAGAGGGCCAGCTTCCTAAATCACTGCCTTATATGCTATCCAGTACCTTCACTAACCCGCTAAGCTCGGAGACCATTCATTCCCTTAAGCTCAGTGACTCCTACCCTCTAAAGACTATAAACGGAAGGATCTCTTTTGCTCTGAGTTGCTGTTGGATCTCCTATCCCAGCTTCCCTCACTTTGAGTGCCAGAGTCATGAAAGGATCTGATCACCTGAAGTTGATTGCATCACGTCTGCCTACCAAACCTGTAAAGAATCTTTATTATTTGCAACAATGTCTAATGGCCTGTAGCTGTGGCTCAGTGGTTAAGAGCACTCTCTGCTTTTGAAGAACATCCAGGTTCAATTTCCAACACCCATAATAGACAGTTCATACCCATAGCAGGCAGTTCACATGCATATTAGACAGTTCACACCCATAGTAGGCAGTTCACAACCATCTGTGACTCCAGCTTTAGGGATTCCATGAGTACCTGTACTCACATACAAATACATAATTAAAATAAATCTTAAAAATAACATGAACAAACAATGTCTAGGGACTGGAAAGATAACTCAACATTTAAGAGCACTTGCTACTCTTCTAGAGGCCATGGTTTTACTTCCAGCATTCAAATGGAGGCTCACAATCATCTGTAATTTGCATTCCAGGAGGTGCAGTGCCCCCTGCAGGCCTCTGTAGGTACTGCACACAGGTGGTGCACATACAGACATGTGAGCAAAGCACCCCATACTTAAAATTAAAAGGAAACCCATAGCAACAACAAAACAATGTCGAACCATCTTCTTTCCACCATTACTTGTTCACTCACTTACCCTTGGGAGAGAGGCTAGTAAAACACCGAGGACAAACATCCAAAGCTTGAGATCATAAGAAAAAGAGAGTGGGAGGTGACTGCCCCACACTTACCTATGGGGACAGAGGAGATCTGAGAATACAGGTCCAGCATGCGGTTGCCGTCCACATCCACCAGGTAGTTGCCCCGGCTTTCTTCATAGTTGCAGAAAAAGTGCACAGCCTCTGCGTTCTTGGGAAAGAGGAAACTGGTTCAGGCTGGTTTCTACTGCCCAGATTCTTAGTCTTTTAGGAATAAGCTTGGACTGTGGAAACAGACTACATCCTGTTTGCTCCGCACCTCGTGAGGATCTGTGGGTGCTGGCAAGCTTCTACGTCTTTCTCTGGGAAAGAACACACAAGTGGCCTGCTTTAAATTGGTTTGCGAAACCATGGTCTTGGGTTTTGTGAAATTTTGGGTCTGGTTTGTTTATCATAACAAAAAAGGTTGAGACTTAACTCAGAAGCAAGTTCTGACAAGTTCAAGAATGTGTGGATGTGTGGTAAGCCTCGGAGAAGCCACTAAGAAAGCTAGAAATGAACAGAAATTAGAGAAATGAAGCACAAGCTGGAGACGGCTCAGTGGTTATGAGCTGTTATTGCTCATGCAGAGGACCCGTGAGGCTCGTCACATCGGCCTGCAGCTCCAGCTCCAGGGGGCTCTGACTCCCTCTGCTGGCCTCCATGGGCAACTACACACATGCACATATAAATAAAATATGCACACATAAACAAAATCAATTTAAAAAAAGAAGCAGGAGAAGGAATCACCTTGTGCCCACTTACCTGGATTGTGTTCAGCTGTTTCATTAACTCCTGCAGACAAGAACAGAAGCATCAGCATGGACTGCACACCCCTGCCAGGGGGCCTTAAACATCTCCCTTGCTGTCCCAGTTCTTGAGGCCTTGTTTTCCACTCTGATGCCAAGAACTTGACAGACTATTAGTCAACATTATAAATAAATATTTTAAAAGTGACTTAATACAAATAATTGATAAAAACCTACTCTACAGCACAGTAAGTGGCAATTACAACAGATAGATTGGAGATCTGTATTTAAATAACTGGGAAAGAAAAGGCGGTGAAAATTTATTTTTGAGACAGGGTCTAATTGTGTAGCTTTGCTGGCCTAAGAACTCAGTAAGTACACTAGGTCAGCCTCTACTTCAGAGTTCTGGGATCAAGGGCTCTGGGCCACCACACCCAGTCTGTACATATGTAACAAAAAAATTGTGCTGAACGCATTTAATATCCAAAAGTAAAGGACCTGCTCTTCTTTTTCTGTGGTGCTAGGGACAGAAGCCAGGGTCTTACCCATGCTGGGTGAGTGCTTGACCACCAAGCTACGTCACTAGCCCTTGTTTTATTTTACATTTTTATTTATTTTATTTATTTTGTTTGTGGGCGAGTGAGTACACATCCACCATAACGCACACGTGAAAGTCAGAGGAATTTGCATGATCAGCCCTTTCCGTCCACTGTATGGTGAGTTACCGGAAACCAACCCCAGTGACGGCCTTAGTGGCTGGCGTCTGTATCAGCCAAATGTGCTAGCCCAGGTCCTCATTTTGAAAAAGCTCAGTCAGGCTGAAGAGATGGCTCAGAAGTTAAGAGCATTGAACCGGGTTCAGTCCCCAGCATCCTCATGGCAGCTCATAACTGTCTGTAACTCCAGTTCTAAGGGAACTAACCACCGCTTCCAGGACATGGTACACAGACTTACATGCAGACAAAACACCCATGCACAGAAAATGATTAATTAGACACTCAGTGGTAAAGCATTTGCCAAGTATGCACAAGGTCCTGCATTATAAGTTTGATCTCCAGCATTAGGGGAGGAAAGAAAGAAAAGATGTAACTCCCTTATCAGGAAAGGAGGGTAAAACCAACTGACAACATTAATTTGCTCAACAAAGTGCCACTTCTGATTACAACTCACTTTCCCTATTCCAAACAGAAACTAGGAACTGAAAACCAGTTGCCTTGATATTAGCGAGATTTCAGCCCCCCAAATAATTCAGCGTAAAAGAGACTTTAGCAGTTAGCATTTTGACATTACTTATCTCCACACAAAAATATAAAATAATATTAACAACAAAATATGAGAAGTTATTCTAGGCATTTCTCTATTGAATTAGAATCCACCCCAACAGGAATATGCATGAAAAGCTCTCTCCTTCTGTCTGATGAAAACCATCAAAAGAAATAGAAACACATTAAGATAAATATTTCTGAACAGATGCTATAGCAAAATGAATGATCTTTTCACAGTAAATAAGACCGCATCCAACTGTGGAAAAAAACATGCTAAATCAGAGGGAGAAAAACCCTAAGCCCTGAAAGGTTTGTACCATCTCCCTCTCTCTTTTTTGTACCACATCTCTTGCCTTCTTATAGAAGGAACCTCCCAGGTATCTCAGGCTGGCCTTGAACTCTGTACACAGCAGAGGATGACCCCTGGTCCATCTGCTTTCACCTCCCAACTGCTGGGATTACAGGTGTGAGACACCATCCCAGCTTGAACATCTTCAAGCTGGGCTTGAAGGTCCCATCTTATTACTATTATTTTTTAATTGAGCTAGACTACAAAGTGATGAATCTTTTTTTTTTCAAGGTCTTGTATGGCTTTACTTTACTGCCATTTCAGCAATGATCCATGTGTTTCTCACCACCAATTGTCCAGTACACCCACCATCTGAGGTGCAAATGCAGCATCTTCAACAAACCTTCCAGTTCAGAAACTGCTGTGCTTCCTCCCCTCAAACTAATTTCCACTTTTTGTAGCCGGGATTCTTGAAAGCAGTAGAACACACCTCAAATCCCCACTAGTCAGAATCTGTCTGAATAGCAGAGTTGGCAAAGTGATGAATCTTACCATGGCACCTCTGTTTACATTGCTTCCCTACCCTCATTCCACACCCCAAGTTCTCTTCCTGTCTCTCTCCTTCTTCTCCTTCCCCAAGTTCGGCTTTGTTATCACTTGTACAGACTGCCTTCTTTATGTTAGATTTATCTTTGTCCTTCAAGACCAAAGTCAGTTGTCTTTGATACCCGGCCCTATGCCTCGACTTTCAGTGTCGCTTGTGAGTTCAGCCCCAGTCCTTAATTCTGGACTGACAGTGACCCAATGGACTTGCTTTGGCCAAGGGACTAAGGTGGGGACATCTGAAAGCCAGTGTGAAGTTTCAGTCTCAGTGGACTTACAGTAAGATCAGAATAAGCCCAGTGTGACAAGCCGGAGGAACGGCGACCCACGGAGCAGAGGCGAGTTACTGCAGGCAGAAACTGCACCGGCTGACAGCCAGCTCCACCTTAGGCCTGCAGATGGCTCCAGCAAGGCCACCTACCTAACTGCTGGTTAGCTCTAAACGCATGAGCAATCTGAAAGCCACATGTCCGCAATCTATGACTGACTGTCAGGCAACATCCTGAGACACTGAGTTGTTTTTATACACATCTTTAGTAGAGGCTCAGAACGTATGCCAAGCTGTCCGCGCACCTGCCTGCTGGGCCTTTGTCTTAGGTGTGGTTGACTCACCTGAGATCGCGGCCCCGGGACTTCTGTCTTCATCAGTGGCCCATCATAATCAAATTCAATGTCAACTTTGGCAGCAGCTTGACTGATATATCTAGATCCTGTCATACAAAAGACAAATGAGAACCCCTGGTGACAAGACACAAGGAGGATCAGCCCCAACAGATGCCCTCAGTCCTTAACAGGTGGCCCCAGGATCTCAGCTTTGTTCTGACAAGTCCATCCAGGAAGACTGCTTCTGAACAAACAAGACCCTGGGAGAACAATAAAGATTCCACAAATGGGGAAAGCCATGCACAGCCAGTAAAGCTGTAGGAAATGCTCCCATCCAAGGGAACATGTTGAGCTGACCCAGCTTCCTGTTCCATGTGTGTTTGCTGGCTTAACCTATGTGCATCATGAGCGTGCAGTGCCTGGCGGTCAGAAGGTGTTAGATTCCTTGGAACTGGGTGGTTGTGAGCTGCCATGTGGGTGCTGGGACCCAAGCCCATCTGATGAGTCATTCCCCCCCCCTCTGCACTTTTTGATGACACACAGTCAGTAAATGATGGACCCAGTGTACTGAGCTCTTAACATGAAGGTGGCCCTAGGATTCATGCTCAGTGTGCATGCCTGTGCATATGCGTGCACACGTGTGCATGCTGAAGTGTAACACAGCGTGTGTGTGTGGAGGTCAGAGGACAACTTGGGGAGAGAGTTCTTCCCTTTCACTGTGACTGAACCTAGATTGTACTCTTGAATAGCAAATGCTTTAAACTGCTGAGCTGTCCTGCCAGTTCAAAAACTCAGAGATCTGCCTGCCTCTGCCTCCTGAGTGCTGGGACTAAAGGGGTGCACTGCCATTGCTGGGCTTTGATTTCCCCTTTTTAATCAGTTTGAGATCCCAGTGCTTGGAATGGTCCTGCCCACGGTCAAAGTGGGTCTTTTGGAAAACCCACCTCAGCCTAATCTAGAACTCCCTCACAGATACATCTAAGATTTGTCTGTGCCAGCGGTTCTCAACCTGTGGGTTATGACCCCTTTGGGGTCATATATTGGATATCCTGCATATCAGATATTTACATTCCAATTCATAACAGTAGCAAAATTACAGTTATGACATAGCAATGAAATAATTTTATGGTTGGGCAGTCACCACAACATGAGGAACTGTATTTAAGACAAAATGGCAGCCTACAGAATGGGAAAAGATCTTTACCAACCCCACATTGGACAGAGGGCTTATTTCCAAAATATACAAAGAACTCAAGAAATTGGTCATCAAAAGAACAAATAATCCAATTAAAAAAATGGAGTACAGACCTAAACAGAGAACTCTCAACAGAGGAATCTAAAATGGCTGAAAGACACTTAAGGAAATGTTCAACATCCTTAGTCATCAGAGAAATGCAAATCAAAACAAATCTGAGATTCCAACTTACAACTGTAAGAATGGCCAAGATCAAAAACACTGACAACTTATGCTGGAGAAGATGTGGGGTAAAGGGGACACTCCTCCATTGCTGGTGGGAGTGGAAACTGGTACAGTCCCTTTGGATGTCAGTGTGGCGATTTCTCAGAAAATTAGGAAACAACCTTCCTCAAGACCCAGCAATACCACTTTTGGGTATATACCCAAAGGATGCTCAATCGTGCCACAAGGACATGTGCTCAACTATGTTCATAGCATCATTGTTTGTCATAGCCAGAACTTGGAAACAATCTAAATTCCCCTTGACCAAAGAATGGATAAGGAAAATGTGGTACTTTTACACAATGGAGTACTACACAGCAGAAAAAAATGACATCTTGAAATTTGCAGGCAAATGAATGGATCTAGAAAACATCATATTGAGTGAAGTAATCTAGACCAAGAAAGACAAATATCATATGTTCTTACTCATATGTGGCTTTTAGATATAAAACAAAGAAAAACCAGCCTAAAATTTACAATCCCAGAGAACCCAGACAATAATGAGGACCCTTAGAGAGACATACATAGATCTAATCTACAGGGGAAATAGAAAAAGACAAGATTCCTGAGTAAACTGGGAGCATGGGGACCATGGGAGAGGGTGGAAGGCAGAGAAAAATGTATAGCTCAATAAAAATCAATAAAAAAATTAAAAAATAAATCCCATCAGCATTCTACAGGAAGGCTAAGTTGTCAATAAATATGTGTAAGACAGATCTAGAAAACACATCTGAGCCCACTCTCGACTCTCTTAGTTGCTTTGGGTATCAGAAGCTTCCCAAGTGATGGCAGGATGTGAGGCAGGGTTGCAGTGCTGTGTTCGGAAGCAGTTAGGATACACAACTGCTTCAGTACGAAGAAAGCAGCTTTTCTTTCCTTTTGACTCCGAAAAGGAAGTTTCTAGAGTTCATTCCACTGAAAGAGTTAAACATTATAGAATTCAGTGGACTTTTAAAGTTAGATTCTCTCACTAGTTTTATATGTGAGTGTTTTGCATGTATGTATGCATGCCTGCATCATGTGTGTACTTGGAGCCTGAGCAGGTCAGAAGAGGGCGTCAGATCCACTGCAATTGGAGGCATAGATAGTTATAAATCACTATGCGGGTTTTGGAAACCAAACCTGGTCCTCCGCAAGAACAAGTGCTCTGAGCCGGGCGGTGGTGGCGCACGCCTTTAATCCCAGCACTCGGGAGGCAGAGGCAGGCGGATCTCAGTGAGTTTGAGGCCAGCCTGGTCTACAGAGCTAGTTCCAGGACAGGCTCCAAAACCACAGAGAAACCCTGTCTCGAAAAACCAAAAAAAAAAAAAAAAAAGAACAAGTGCTCTGAACCACCGAGCCATCTCTCCAGCCCTCAAGTGGTGGTGACCTTTGAATGCTAAATTATTCACTCTTTCCACAGTTGGACTCAGGGTTACAGCATTGATTCCAACAATGTAGAATATGAATGTAAATTCAGATGAAAAGAACTTTTCACCAAGTCAGCTTTGTTCAATTTCCAGCCGAGGGGGAGGTTTGAGAAGTTCTCTAGCTTTCCCCAGGGAGAATATAAAAGTCTTTATTTTCTCCCAAAAAAGTAATTTTTTTAAAAAGTCACATCTAAAAAAAAAATTAAAAAAGATCAGATCTAGCAGCTCGGCACAAGGTAAATATTATGCTTACATTACTGAGGATATGAGGTCAGAGAGGTTAGTTAGAGGGACAGGCTCATGCAGCTAACTGCTGATTAACCCGAACACTTGCTTTTCTGACTCCTCCTCAGACCCTGTGGGTACCCTGCCACCTCATCTGGTGGTTCAGCAAAAACAACATGTCTCCTAGATTCAAATTCTTATCAGAATCACAGAGAAGAAAAAGGTCTGTAGAAAGCAGAGTGTGTTGTGGCACACAAGAATGGGCACAGTAGACAGAGGTCCACTGAGTCAGCCCTCTGATCCACCTGCCTCCACTTCCCACGTAGAATAAAGGCATGTGCCATCACCATCCCACCCTTAATGTCGTCTTGATCTTTGAAAATAACTTTTAGTTTGTTCAGAATGTGTGTGCATGCACACACACGCGACATGTACATGATGGGGCATGCGTGTGCCATGTGCATGATGGGGCATGCGTGTGCCATGTGCATGATGGGGCATACATGCCTCAGGGAGTGTGTGAAAGTCAAAGGGCAACTTTTAGGAGTCCTCCCTTTCTTGTCTCTCCCCACCTCCCCAACTGAGACAGGGTTTCTTGCTATTTCTGCTGCTGCGCTGCACACTCCAGGCTAGCTAGCCCTCACGTTTCTGGCCAGTTCTCTTGCATCTGTTACAGGAGGGCTGGCATTATAACTAAACACTCCTCTCCCCAAATCTGGCTTTCAGCCTGCATTTTGAACTTAAGTTGTCAGGCTTGAGTGGTGTCCAGTTAGGGTTTCTATTGCTGTGTTAAATGCCATGACCAAAAGTAAGTTGGGAAGGGAAGGGTTTATTTGGGCTACACTCCCATATCACTGTTCATCTCTGAAGGAAGTCAGGAGCTCACACAAAGGGCAGGAACATAGAGGCAGGAGCTGATGCAGAGGCCATGGAGGGCAGCTGCTTACTGACTTGCTCATCGTGGCTTGCTCAGTCTACTTTCTTAGAGACCCCAGGACCACCATCCCAGGGATGACCCCATCGACGATGGGCTGGGCCCTCTTCCATCAATCATTAATTAAGAAAATGTCTTATAGTCAGATCTTACGGAGACATTTTCTCAGTTGAGGTTCCCTTTTCTCATACGATTCTTGTTTGTGTCAAGTTGACATTAAACTAGCCAGCACATGTAGCAAGTGATTTTACCAGCTGAGCTTAATAAATGAAAATTAAATGAAAATACTATTCCCAGAAAACAATTGTCCTGTATGTGAACCTAATAATGTCAAGGTAAAATCCAACTAGAGCCCTGCCTTGCTCTTCCTCTCATTTATTCACTCATTTAATGTGTGTCTGTGTGTGAGTGTGTATGTTTGCGTGTATGTGTGTGTGTATGTCTGTGTCTGTGGTGTGTGTGTGTCTCTCTGTGTGTGTCTGTGAGTGTGTCTGTATGTGTGTGTCTCTGTGTGTATGTCTATGTGTGTCTGTGTGTGTGGTGTGTGTATGTCTGTGTCTGTGTGTGTTTGGTGTGTGTGTCTGTGTGTGTGGTGTGTGTGTCTGTCTGTGTGTATGTGTGTGTGTGGTGTGTATGTCTGTGTCTGTAAGTGTGTGTGTGGTGTGTGTGTCTGTGTGTGTGTGCATGCATGCACATGTGGATGGGATATGTACATATGTGTGTGTGTGGATGTGTAAGGTGCATGTGTTGAAGTAGGGTAGTAACTTCCATCCCTTCACCACATATTTTGGGGCAGGGTCTCTCAGTGAACTGGAACTCTTGGTCTGGCTAGACTAGCTAGCTGGAAACCCTAGGGACTCCCTTGCCTCCTTTTACAATGCTTGAATTACAGAAGTGTACCTCTGTTCCCAGCCTTCACACACCCAGATTTCACATGGGTGCTGATCCTCACACTTGTGTGGCAAGCCCTCTTTTTATCAAGACTGGAGAGCTGGCTCATCTGGTAAAAGCACTTGATACTCAAGCCTGACTCCCTGAGTTCAATTCCTGCAGCCCAGTCATCGCCTCAGCCCTTTCCTGTTTGTTTTTGAGACAAGATCTCATGATGTTGGTGTGGAACTCTGTGTGTAGCATCCCAGACTGACCTTAAACTCACAATCCTTCTGCCTCAGCCTTCTGGGTGCAGGGATTACAGAGCTAATAGGCTAAAGAGACCTTGTCTCAAAATAAAAGTACAATTAATGACTTGGTGACGGATTCCTGGCTCGCTGCAGGTCAGCACTGCGAGACAGTCCCACGGTGTGCTTGATTAGAGGGCGTGGGTGGGTCAGAGTTCACAGCAGGAGTTCAGTGCCCAAACACTCGAGCCAGACAGATATCAGCTGGAGGTTCATCTGTTCAGTCACTTTTCCTTTTCATTTCCCCTTCTTTCTTTCCTCACTCCCTTCCTTCTTTCCTTTCTAGCCAAGTTTGTACTTGAACTCCTGACCCTCCCAACTTAATCTCCTGGATGCTGGAATTATTTGGCCATTGGTATCATGCTTGTGACGTCAGCTTTTTTTTTTTTGACATGTCTCATGTACCCAGGCTATCCTTGGACTTTCTATACAGCTGAGGATGACCTGGAATTCCTGATCATCCTGACCTGAACTCTTGAGTTCTGTGATTAAAGGTGGTTACCACTTCACCCATTTGTATATTTGTGTGTGAATGAATATTGTGTGTTGGGACACTCGAAGCTGAGGCCAGGTGTCTTCTTCAATTGTTCTCCTACTGAGGCACCCTAATGAACCCTAATCTTACTAGTCTAACTAGTCGTCCTGGGTCTCCTGATGTATGCTGGGCTGATGTGACTAGTCTAACTAGCCATCCTGGGGTCTCCTGATGCACGCTGGGCTGATGTGACTGGTCTAACTAGCTGTTCCGGGGTCTCCTGATGCATGCTGGGCTTATGTGACTAGTCTAACTAGCCGTCCTGGGGTCTCCTGGTGCACCCTGGGCTGATGTGACTAGTCTAACTAGCTGTCCCGGGGTCTCCTGATGCACCCTGGGCTGATGTGACTGGTCTAACTAGCTGTCCGGGGTATCCTAATGATCCCTGGACTGATCTCCCTAGTTGGACTAGCCGCCCTGCCCTGGAATTTCCTCTGTCCAACTCCTAAAGATTGGATTTATAAGCAGGCTGCCACACCCACTAGCTTTTGTGTGAAGATCTGAGTTCCAGTTCTCACTCACAGCAAATTTATTTTCTAATGAGCCGCCTCCTCAGCCCAAAGCCCCAGTGTATACAGTGCTGGGTGTAAACCCTGAGCTTAGTGTTTGCTAGGAAAGCACTCTGCCACTCAGCCACACACACCCACAGCCTCATTTTTGTGGCTTTCTTTATTCCTTGGGACCAACCCCAGCTGAGTGTCTTTCTTTCCAGGTCCTTAGAGGCCACCATCCCTGAGCAGAACGGCTCTCAGTCCCATCAACTCCCTTCCTCTGTGAGAACTGTTCATTTGTGGGCGGGGTGATGAAGTGGTAGTTATGGTGATAGTCTCACTGATGAACACTAGGAAAGCACCAGAAGCAGCCAGATCTTTCTATCCTTGAAGACTCTGACCAGAGACCCCTCGTCTTCAGTGTGTTTCTTGGGGGCTTACCAGGTGTGAAGAGGCAGAAGCTTTTCTGGGAGCTGCAGGCCACACGCCGGGCGAGCAACAAGGAAGCCATGATCCCCTCCTTCAGGAAGAGGATCCCTTCACTTGGGGCTGTTCTGAAAGAGACCAAAACCATAGACTTAGGCCCGTGAGGACCAGAGCACCGCAACAGGCATCTAAACCTACCATTGCCTACTTCGTGGAGAAGGCTCTTGGGATACAAATGCCTTTGCTGTATGCCAAACTCTCTTTAATGAAGCAATTCTGTGTTGAACAGACACTTAATTTACAAACTTTCCTTCGCATCTTCCACACTCCAGACAGGGTGAGCATACGTTTCTAGATGGAAAAATAGAGGCCCAGAGAAATGGCCTGATTAGCCAAGTGCTTGCTGCTATGCCCCGAGCTTGACCCCTAGAGCCCACGAGAAAGAGCTGGGCGTGGTGGCCCATGCTTCCAGTCTCAGTGCCAGGGACGTGGAAAGAGGTGGACTGCCTAGGGCTCACTGGCCAGCCAGTCTAGCCAATCAGTGAGCTCCAGGAAAGAGACTTTGTCTCAAAACACAACGTGGAAAGTGCTGAGGAAGACAGCCAAGGATGACATCTGGTTCCCACACATCCCTGCCATGTATGTACCTGTGCGCGCACACTCACCCCACACCCACCACCACCACCACCACCACCAACAACAACAACTCAGAAAGACCTGGATTGAGAGCCCCCTCAAGTGATGACAAATGTGTGCACAAATTCAGTCAGGAATCTTCAGAGCAGACATCTTTGATGACCCAGCGCAGGACACTCAGGACTTCCTACATGAAACATTAGTCCCTGGGCTGTCCAGGGAGCCTGGGCATTCAGTGTGTGTGTGTGTGGGGGGGTGCCAGCTGGTGCCCATTTTATAACACATAGTTTGTCTTAGAATGACAAATTGTCCAAATACGCTTGGAACTCAGAGATGAAAATTTTGTTCTGAAACCACGCAGTCCTGGGTTATTGAGACTGTCACCCTATCTAGGGCCTCCTGCCTGAGGCTCATCTTAGCTATGGATAGATGCAGCACAGACTCCTAACACTGCCAGGGCAAACCCAAGTCTCTTCTCTCTTAAATGAAGAGGGACAGTGGTATTTCCTTCCTGGATGTCCCCTGGTACAGAGGGAAAATGAGGAATGAGAGGACAGGATCCCTACCCAAACAAGGCCCTTGTCAGCAAGTGTAAAATTCCTCTGCAGCCTGACCACCTTTGTGTGACTTGCCTGTACTAGCTGGGGCAGTTTCTGTTCTGTGTGGACACTGGACAGCAGTAGATTCTGCGTGCTTTATCTTTTGTCCCTGGGAGGATCCACCTCAGAGCCAGCTGTGCCATGTTCTGGAGACTGTAACTCTTCCGGGTGGAAAGGCTGTCATGTGAGTGGGTTGAAAGGCTCCAAATAGTCCTCTGGTTCCAGATATCTGCCCAGGCGTCTAGCAAACAGGGTTCTCCCTATTTCATATCTGAAGAAGGGCACTCTCGGGTCTCAGGACATTGGTCACGGGACTTCCTGACCCCCCAAACATGGCTGCATTTGTAATAGACGAATTAATTTAGTTGACCTAGCCACAGTAATAGAGGGCTTGAAGAAAAAAGGCATAGTTATGACTGCTCATCATTTTAACCCCAGCGTGGAGGAGGAAGAGGCGGGCAGACCTCTGTGAGTTGAAGCCTGCTCTCCACAGTGAGTTCCGGCCAGAAGCTGCACAGTGAGAGCCCGTCTCAAAAGCAAGCCATTCAGAGAAACCATTTTATTTCTTTTCATAAGAGAAAAATTAGGGAGAAAACAGCAGGCGTTAACACTGTGACCATAAATTAACTTAGAAACCCTATTCTTCTCTCGACAATTTAATGGGGTTTTGAAAAGTTGATTCTAATATATCCAACTCAAGCAAGCCTGTTCACTCCGCAGCAGAGCAGCTATGCAGAAAAAGTGGTCGCCACCTCTCACTTAAGGCCATTGTCTCAAACAGAGCACCGAGACTGCACATAATTCAAGCTTCTTCCATTAAATATGTTTTCGAAGGGCTGGAGAGATGTCTCAGCAAGATCCTCTTTCAGAGGACCTGGGTTCAGTTCCCAGCATCCACATGATGGTTCACAACCATTGTTAACTCCAGTTCCCGGAGATCCGTGGAGATCCGTTGCCCTCTTCTGATCTCCTCAGACACGAAGCACATACGAGGCACACATACACAGATGCAGGCAAAACACTCAGACATAAAATAAAATGAATGAGTTTGATATTAGTAAACAAATAATATGCTTTTGAGAATTCAAGACTCTTGAAGAACTTGAGCATGAACTTCTGAATAGCCCATCAGAGCCAGAGTCACGCCCGGGCACTTGCGATGACAGGCCACTTTTGAAAACACATCCTAGTGACGTGTGACATTTCAGAGCCCTGCAGCTGAAACTAGCCTTATAACAAACACCACCTCTGTCAGACATTCTCAGAAGAATGCCTGTTGCTCATTCACTTTCCTGCCCACTAATTCAATCAACAAAAGTTAATTAAGAAGCTGTTATAGCAAGACTCTGAATCGCTCAGGCAGAGGAGGAAGAAGTCAGGGAAAACATGTTCCTAGTTCTTTGGCAGAGGACTAGGATCAGAGAAGGGGTGGGAGAATTCAACGTCCTAGGCTGCTTTATTCATCCTGTCATTAACTTCTTAAAATAACCTGGCAAGATATGCACATAAAAAAATTCCCCAGTTCACTGTCAACAATGAACTTCACAAAGTACAAGATGAAAAGCCAGGCATGGTGGTGTGCCTGTAATCTCAGCATTTGGAACTGTGAGTTCAAGGCCAGTCCAGGCTATATAGCGAGGTCAAGATCAGCCAGGGATGTGTTGTAAGGCCATGCTTGCTGCAAGAACAAAACCGAGCAACCCAAAACTCTAGCATAGAGTCATGACTGATTGACTGGCATGTGCAAGGCTCAATGGGACGATGCAGAGCTTCCTTGTGGACCAAGCATGCACGTGTGTGGGTGTGTGTGTGTGCATGTGTATGTGCGTGAGCATGTGTGTATATGTGCGGGCGCGCGTGTCCCAAGCTGCAAAGTTAAGTAGATTCCAAAAGCCAGAGAAGAAAGGCGAGCTGGGGTGAGCAGTGCTCAGTGGTGTCAAACGTGGGGGACAGCGAAGGGCAGATCCAGATGACGGTGGAGCCTGGCATGATTGGAGTGGGAGGGTAGGATTTGCTGCAGCTGGCCTCACACACAATGTCTATTCTGACTTCTGTGGAGAGACATCTCCAGGAGAAGAGGCTACCTAACCATACCGTCAGGTTTCCTGAGAGGAGCAGAGGACACGCATTCAGACCATCCATTGGCCACCAGGGTCACCCTGAGCACACAAAGTAGCCTTGTTGTGGGTCATTGACATGGGAGAGAGAATAGAGGAATAACTCCAAAATCCTTAGTCTTGACGTTGGTGTTGATGTTCGGATATTGGGGTTCTGCCCTTGTGTGAAGGCAAACATCTGTAATCCCAGCCAGAACTGGGGAGATCCTGTGTGTGCTGCTTTAAATAATGTCCCCCATAGGTTCGTGTATTAGAACACTTTGTTCCCAGTTGGTAGCACTGTTTGGGAGGTTTAGGAGGTGTGGGCTTCTTGGGGGCACGATGGCACTGGAGGCAGGCTTTGAGAGCTTAAAAACCCATACCTGTTGTGGGATAACTGATCACACTGTGAATTTCAAGATTGTGCTAATTAAATAAAATCAACCTCAGATCAAGAGGCAGAGCTAGCAACTAGCTGGTGGGAAGCAGTCATAGAGAGTAAGAGGCAGTCAGGAGAGTGGATGGAGAACACACAGGAAGCACACAGGGAGTAGTGAGGAAGGACACTGAGTCTGGCAGCCTTTCGGTGTGGACCAGTGGAAGAGAAGCTCTTTTTCTGAGACACTAGCTAAGGAGGAAGGACAGTTGGTTGCTTCTCGGCCTCTCTGAGCCAGCAGATTTTCACCCCAGGATCTGACTCCTACGTCTCTCTTGGTAAAATTGTAAGACTGAGACTTAGATTAAAAACAACACACACACCATTTCTAGTTGTTCTGTTTCACACCTGCGGTTCAGGAAATAAGCTCTTGGCTCGCTGCTCCAGCCAACATGCCTGCTGCTCCCTACCTCGCCACCTTGCTGGTGACAAACTCTCACCCCTCTGGAACCGTAGGCTCAAATAAACCCTTCTTCCGTCTAGAAGATGCCTTGGTCATGGTGTTTTATCATAGCAACAGAAAAGTAACTAAGACACCGTGACAGGATTACAGAGTTTGGGGCCAGGAAGGGCTACTGTATAGCAAGACCCCATCTCAATAAATAAAGGATTAAAAGAATTACGGCTTCTTTTTAAAAATTACGTGTGTGTGTGTGTGTGTGTGTGTGTGCATGCACGCGTGCATGCGTGCGCGTATGTGGCACATACATGAAGAGATGTAGAGTCAAAGAACAAATTCTAAAAGTCAGTTCTCTCCTTTTACCATATGGGGCTCAGCAACCATGTTCAGATTCTCAGGTTTTGTTGCTAGTGCCTTTACTGGCTAAGCCATCTTATAGGCCCAGAATTACAGGTTCCTAAACAGTGTGTGGTGGTCCACTCCTGTAATTCTAGCACTCAGGGAGATTAAGTCCAGCTTGGGCTACACAGGGAGACTCTAACAAAAAACAATAAAAGTCTGTGATTTCTACAAGAACAGTGCTGGGTGGTGGCGCACACTTTTAATCTCAGCACGCTGGTGGCAGAGACAGGCGGGTCTCTGAGTTTGAGGTCAGCCTGGTCTACAGAGTAAGCAGCCAGGGATACACAGAGAAACCCTGTCTCAAAAAAACCAAAAGAGGTGAACAGAATTGCCACGTGTCAGAGTCCACTCAGATGCTACTGTACAAGAAAACTGCAGACGGGACTGAAACACATCATTCCGTATGCCCACTGCGCTGCTGTTCACAGTAGCCAGGGGACTGGCACAATGCAGGTGTCCCTCCGTGGATGAACAGATAAACACAGGAATGAACAAAGGACGGTCACGGGCTGTCACAGAAAAAGCTGACGTTAGATGGCTCCATTGATGTAGAAGTTCAAGAACGGGAAAATTCAGGACTGTTGAGGTGACTCGGGGGGTAGAGAGCTTGCTCGGCATTCCCGAAGCCCCGGGTCCTATGCCCAGAAGGGCAGAAACTGGACATGGTGGTGCAGAGTGCACTGGCACTCTGGGGGGTGTAGGAGGAAGAAGTTCAAGGTCATTCTTAGATATGCGTTCAGTTCTAGATATATGTTGAGCCCGCTTTATATGAGACCTTGTCACCAAACAAAATACAACCTCCCCCTTCCCAACCAATCAACTAAGCGAAACGATAGACTGGGAAACCAGCTGAGAATAGAGCGTGTGAAAGGTGGTGGCAGACACCTTTAGTCCCAGCACTCAGGAGGCCGCGGCAGGTGGATCTCTGAGTTCAAGGCCAGCCTGGTCAAAGAGCCCAGGACAGCCAGGGCTACACAGAGAAACCCTGACTCAGGGAGGGGGAAAAAGTAGGCTAATACTCAATGGTGACTTTTCCTTTGGTGTGCTCAGAAACAAAAGAGAAATTTAAAATCAACTGAGCAGTACAGTGATTATCAGACTGCACGGCAAGCCAAGAAGAATCCCTGGGACTCACTGGCCAGTTAGTCTAGCTCAATCTGACGGCTACAGATTCGGTGAGAGAATCCATCCCAAAAAAACAGATGGGGCCAGACTGGTGGGCACACCTTTAATCCAGTATTCAGGAGGCAGAGGCAGGTGAATCTCTGAGTTTGAGCTCAGCCTGGTCTACATAGTGAGTTCTAGGACAGCCAGGGCTACACAGAGAAACCCTGTCTCAAAAAATAAAATAAGGTGGAGAGTGGCAGATGAAAACCCTTCCATGTGCCATGAATGCGCGTGCGCGCGCGCACACACACACGCATCCCTGCCATTTGTCGGGCTCAGGAGAAATGCCTACTTGCACATTCATTGAATAAACACTAAATGCTGGCAAACACCTTGGCGATGGCGTCTGACATGTCTGCATGGCACTGCTCAGGCCCTTTACACAGGAAAGCTTTGTGTGAACGACACACACACACACACACACACACACACACAAAAGCAGCACAGCTCCCCTGAAGCCTCTCTGGGGCTTCATAATGCTTCCTTTCATTCCCCTATCTCACTCAGCTTAAGACAAAGTACTGGTGGTCTCAGGACATTCTTTTCTTGACTAGCAGCTGGCAGCTTTCCTGCAGACTCAATGGGACACAATGGCACACAATGGCCAAGTGTCCCTCAAGACCAGGGGTTGCCACAGCAACCAAAAAAGCCAGAGCACTGGGTCTTTGCACATGGTTAGCAGGGCCTCATTCATGGAGTATTGATGGGTGGCTTGCAACACAGGTTTCAGTTCTCCAGACTAGGTCTGGAAGTATTTGCTTACACTCACAGTAGCAGGGATACACTTCCCTCCATATGTGAGTTCCTCAGCCTGCCTCATGGGGTTTTATAATCTCATTGGTGACTTGTGTAAAGACAAAGAAACAGTGTTCTAGAAATGAGCAAGGGTTGGCTCCATTTCCTAAGAAAATGGAGAGGTGCACAAAGGGGAATAGGAGTCAGGTGAGCACCAAATCACAGCTGGGCAGTGTAAGGACCAGGTGAGCACCAAATCACAGCCGGTCAGGTGTAAGAGCCAGGTGAGCACCAAATCACAGCCGGGCAGGTGTAAGGGCCAGGTGAGCACCAAATCACAGCCGGGCAGGTGTAAGGGCCAGGTGAGCACCAAATCACAGCTGGGCAGGTGTAAGGGCCAGGTGAGCACCAAATCACAGCTGGGCAGGTGTAAGGGCCAGGTGAGCACCAAATCACAGCTGGGCAGGTGTAAGGGCCAGGTGAGCACCAAATCACAGCCGGGCAGGTGTAAGGGCCAGGTGAGCACCAAATCACAGCCGGGCAGGTGTAAGAGCCAGGTGAGCATCAAATCACAGCTGGGCAGGTGTAAGGGCTTGATGACTCCAGAGAAGTGTGTTATCACAGCAACAGAACCCAGAGCCACAGCTGTGTGTATCTAGGCTGCACACACATGACCACCTCTGACCCAGGAGGTCAGACATGCCCTATTCCTGTTTACCAGGAGGAGAAATGGTTTTGCTTCTCACACAAGACCACCCAGCAATAGACAGTGGGGTAAGGGTAGAAGGGACTTGAGTTAGGTGTAAATATAATGATCGTTATTACATCACTAGGTTGGTGGTTTCAGTATTTAGTCCAAAAATGTCACCAGACAACTTAGACCAACACATATCTGTTCTCTACCAAAAAGGACCCTCATCATTATCAATGTTACAGCTCCTGAGAGCTGTGTTCTAGTCACACCCTTATTCTTCCTGGCTTTAACAGTGCCGACTGAGCAACAAAACTCAGCCCATGTTTGGCTCTTTCCCTACACTGCAGTTTCTTGCCCCTCTGTGTCTTCTAAGAGGCAAATTTCCAGATTTCATGAGGGCCTCTCACCCATCCAACAGTCTGTCCGCCCTCTCCCTCTGCCCTTGAAATCCACACCTTGCAGGCTTTGCCTGGAGTGAGCTCATTTGAAGGTGGAGGCTTTGAGAGTGGATTGGGCCACGAGGGTGGATCTGTCACATAAATGAGATCAGTGCCCTCATCAAGATACCCCAGAGAGATCCCTCAACTCTTCCTCTGTGCGAGGACACAGGAAAGGTGGTCATCCATGAGTCACAAAGTGGGCCCTCTGGAAACCAGATCTATCGTCACCCCAGTCTAAATCTTGGAACTCCAGCCTCCGAAACTATGAGGCTGTATGTAACTTTCTGTTGTCCATAAAGCATTCAAGTCAATGGCGTTTTGTTACGGCAACTTGAAGGCACGAAGCACACTAGGTAAACCAAGCTGGCCGTAGCTCCACAACAATCCTTAGCTTCTGCCCCATAGCTGGGACTTCAGGGGTGTGCCGTCACAGCTGATCGTTAGCCAGTCCTTTAACTGGGATGACCGTCACAGCTCTGTGGTACTGAGTTCCAGGTAACACATATCTCATGGATCTTAAAAAAAAAAAAAAAAAAAAAAAAAAAAACCAGGTAGGGGCTGGAGAGATGGCTCAGCAGTTAAGAGCACTGGCTACTCTTCCAGGGGACCCAGAGTTCAATTCCCAGCACCCACGTAGCAGTTGACACCTATCTCTAACTCCAGTTCCAGAGGATCTGACACCTTCATACCAATGCACATAATATAAAGATAAATAAATTATGTTTTAAAAATGATCCAGGTGTGGTGATGCGCACCTTTGTTCCCAGCATTTGGGAGGCAGAGATAGGCAGATTTCTGTGAGTTCAAGGTCAGCTTTGTCTACATAGTTAGTTCTAGGCCAACCAGAGTAGCATAGTGAGAACCTGTCTCAAAATAAAATAAATAATATGTGATTTCTCGCCTTTTCTCCTCTTTCTCACCGCTCCTTTAAACATTGAGGTATGTAGGCACAGAGAGGTAGGAAGGGGAGACCCAAGGGTGTAGTACTGGAAACCATCCCAAGTCTTGGCATTTTGCCTTCCATAAAAGAACAGCAAACAAGCAGACTCATGTTCCTTTTTATTTGTACATAATTTGTTTCGTGTGTGTGGGGGTGTGGGGGGGAGCTGGGGATGGTGGGTTTTGAATTTAGAGCTTTAAAAAAGATCTATTATTACTATCACTATTATTTTTAATTATATATATGCATCTGTATGTGGCTATGTACACATGAATACAGCGCACCCAGGAGCCAGGGGTGTTGGATTTCCCTGGAGCTGGAGCTGCAGGCAGTTGTGAGCTGTCTGACATGGGTTCTAGGAACTGAACTTGGGTTCTCTGCAAGAGCAGTATGTGCTCCTAACCACTGAGCCATCTCTCCAGGCCTGTGAACAATAAGAATAAGGTCTGTCCCTGAATCACACCCCTCCTTGCGGGTTATTCTAAAGTCAGGTGGTGTAATAACTCCTACTTCCTTCTTTATCTCAGGGCTGTTCTCTCTCTCTCTCCATATAAATTTCAGGCTTGTATTTGCTTCTATTCCTGTAGAAACATCATTTAAATCTTGATAGGCACTGCATTTTATCTGTAGAACACTTCAGATAGTAAGCTCATTTCAAAGGCTATTTCAACAATATTGATTTTTTTCTAATTCGTGAACATGGACTCTTTCCATTTTGTGTCTTAAGTTTTTTTTTTTCATCAATGTTTTATAGTCTGCTGTGGAGATCATCTGACTTTTCTCTTTCTCTCTTGGTTTTTCAAGACAGGTCTTTTTTTTTTTTTTTTCCTTTTGTGTGTGTAACAGCTCTGGTTTTCCTGGAACTCACTCTGTAGACCAGGCTGGCCTTGAACTCACAGAGATCAGCCTGCCTTTGCCTCCCTAGTGCTGTGGTTAAAGGCACGAGCCATTGCCCAGGGAGATCATCTGACTTTTGAATAAACTTACTCAGGGACATTTTGTTTTTGTAGCTACTGTGACAGACACTGCTTCCTTGATTTGTTTTTCAGATAATTTGGGATTATTTGAAATTAACACAGTGAAAACAATTATATTATCAAAAAGAATGTTCCAAGGCAATACAACCCCATATCTATCCTAATGACATTCTCACACATCTAGAAAAGACAAGCCTAAATTTTATGCAAAAGCACAAAAGACCCCGTACAGCAAATTCATACTGAGCACAACGAAAAACCTGGAGGCGTTACTGTTCCCGACGCCGTCACAAACGTGGTTACTGGCGCAGAGACAGGAACCCAGGCACTGGGATAGGACACAGGACCTAGAGCTGAGTCCGCACAGTTGCCTGAATTTTCAAAAGTGCCAAAAGAATCTGCTGGAGAAAAGACAGCCCGCTCCACACACAGTCCTGGGAGTAGCGACTGTCTGCACAGAGAATGAAGCTAGATCCCTCCCTCACTCCTTGGATGAACACGCATTAAAAAGAGACCCTCTTTCCTGGTAAACACTGCTACTCCGAAGCTGGGAAAGACCTGAAAAGCTTTCAGAGTCGGGTCCAGAAAAGGACTTCCCAAAAGGCCTCCCAGAGCTCGAGAAACAAAACCAAGAACTGACAAATGAGGGAGCAGGAAATTGAAAAGCTTCTCCGTGTCAAAGGAAACAATCAGCAGAGTGAAGGGCGCTCACTCAGGAGAAATCGCTCTTGTGCATCTGACAGAGGAGTAATAATAGCTAGAGAACTCGAGCACTAGGGAAGAATAAAAGGGAAAATCTGTCACCATCGTTAGCTCCCAGAAATGCAAAAGTGCCTCACTCTGCTCAGAATGGCGACCACCGAGGAAACAACAAACACGGCAAGGATGCGGGGAAGGGAACCTGCACACCCTGCTGGCTGGAACACGAACTTGTTCAGCTGCTGTGGCAGTCAGGAGGGCGGTTCCACAAAGAACCTGGAACAGAACTAGACTCAGTCCACCAGGTCGGGGGTTCGCCTGATGGAGTCTTAAGTCAACACGTCACAGAAACACTAACAGCCATGCTGACTGCAGCACTGTTCACAATGGCCAGGCTATCAGCCTGGCAGGGGAGGCACGGGTAGAGAAAATGTGTACCACATGCACGTGGCGGTTCATTCCGCGCCAAGGACTGAAATGACGTCATCTGCAGGAGGATGGATGGAACTAGGATCGTCATATGAAGCAAAAAGGACAGACTCAGAAATACGACATATTTTCTCTCATTGTGAACCAGCCTGAGCGCGTAGCGAGCTTGGCTCTGGTGGGCACACTCTCCTTCTCTCCCAGTCCCTCTGCCTTGCTAAAAACTGTGACATTCGTGAGCTCCACCAAGGTCTATTCCCTTATTTGGCCACCGCCCCCCCCCCAGGCTGTCTACCAAAATCCAGCTCTCAAAATATTAAAGTTCAGCAACCAAAGCCCCCTTTGGCTCACCTAATTAACACACCTAACCAAAATATATCACTGCATCCCAGCCTCTTCTAACACTGACCTCCCCTTTCTTCTTAAAAATCACACCTGCAAGGTCATTTGCTGCTGGGTTTTCTACTCCAGTCGGAAAAAGAAAGCAGCCACTTTAAATTTCTTTCTCTGCTAATAAAGGATCTCTCTGTAAAAAGAAAAAAGGTGTTTGGATATGGTTGTGCCTAATCCAGGGTCCTGCTGCGTGTGCGTGGGTCTCTTTCAGTACAGATATATAGAAATATAAATGCATGTATATGTATATACATGTGTGTGTTCAATGTAACCTCCATCTGAATATGGCCAAAGTACATATTTGAAAGATTGTCTTTATAAATCCCATCATTATTTATGCTTAATACATACTAAAAAAAAAGGCTTATGTAAAATGGGGCCGCCAAGACGGCTCAGTGAGTGAATGCACTTGCCACCAAGCCTGATGCTCTGAGTGGATCCCCAGGACCCACGTGGCAGAAGGAGAGAACCAACTCCTGAAAGTTGGCCTTTGTCCTCTGTGTGCATATCCACATATGCACAGGCACAACAAGACAAATAAAATGTAACTTACAAAATAATACAGGTATCTTAAAGTGCAGAGATGAAAGAAATTCGAATGTATTTATAAAAGAAACAACTTTGACTTATTGCTTCTAATAATGTTTGGTATTCTTTAGTGTTTTCTATGTGTAAGACCATGTGACTTGCTACTTTTAAATTTGGATAACCTTAATTTGTTTTCTCTGCCTAATTGCTCTTTGTTCTAGCTTCTTGAGGTGCAATGATAGGTTGTCCACATGATCTTTTGAACTTTTTAGTATAGGTTTTGATCCTACACAGTTCCTGCTTAGGACTTCTTTGGCTGTGTCCTAGAATTTTCAGAAGTCTGTTAAAGGAAAGGTTTGCGAGTGGCCACCCTTGTCTCCAGTCTTACAGAGGAAGCATTCCTCCTTCCTTGATCCTGCATGTAGCCTTCACATAGGCTATCAGAGAACTGATGGCTGGAGCCATTAAAGGGTTAACTGTGCCACCCACTGTAGGCAATGGCTCGTTCATTCCTGGCTGCCAAGACCCGAAATAATCACACAGAAACTATATTAATTACAACACTGCTTGGTCTATTAGCTCAGGCTTCTTATTAACTAACTCTTATATCTTAAATTAACCCATTTCTATTATTTTATATTTCACCAAGAGGCTCGTGGTTTACCTGTAAGGTTCTGGTGGGCGGGTGTCTTTCTCCCTTGGCAGCTACATGGCATCTATCCGATTCTGCCTTCTCTGTCTCCATATCTCTTTCAGTCTGGCTATATTCTGCTCTGCTGTAGGTCAAAGTGGCTTCTTTATTAACTAATGGCACAAAACATATTCATAGCATACAGAGGGGAATCCCACATCAACCCACGATGTTTTTTGAGTAGTTTATCTCAGGTTTGCTTAGTCAAGAGAATAGAAATTGATGAAGGGGGACTTGAGGGCTGAGACATGAAGTGGTCTCTGGAAGAGGAGGAAGAGGAGGAGGTCATGGCCGCTTCTGGCTATCAGGGCTCAAGGCCAGCAACTGTTACAAGGGCCCTCCTGACTGTCAAGTCTCAAGGCCAGCAACTGTTACTTTTGTCTCTCTTGAAAAGAATCAGCCGTTCTCTAACACTTTCTTCACACTGAGTGAAAGATCTGGACAAGTAGAACTGGGACAGAATTTACACTATGTGGCAACCTGTCCAGGATCGGAGAGCCATAAGTGTGCCCACAGTTGCCGGAGTTCCCGAGGCACCTGGTTCCCAACTCTGTTTTGAGAGAAATTCCCCTTCCTTATTTCTGATTGACGCTTACATAGGAAAAACAACTTGCCAACTGAAGTAAACAGACCTTTAAACTAGCTATAGGGAAGTGTTCGAAATCCCACCATCCCCCAGGCGGAGGGAGAAGGGCCGCAAGGACCAGCTTCAAGGCTTTTATTAAATCCCTTTATTTTCTTGCATAGCAAAACTTTCTTGCTTGGACATGACCTGGCTCCCATGTACCTTGAGGATAAAGTTACAGTTGGGGGGGGGGTTACAGTGTACTTCCCTAGCTTTCTGTTTCACCAGAGTTGAGTGCACACTGCTCTTCTGTGGTTCAACCAGTTAGCTATAATGACTTTCCTACCCCTACCCCTTGCCGACAATGCTCAGTCTTGGGTGTCTTTTTTTCTCTTTTCTTTTGTGCTTGTGTGTATTGAATACAGATGTTTGTATGGGTGTGTGCATGTGTGTGCACCTGTATGTGGATCCAGACATTGAGATGGAGAGGGCCTTCCTCCATCACTCTCAGTCTTACTGTTTTGAGATGGTTGGGCACAGAACCTGGAGCTCACTGATCAGCTAGGTTGTCTGTCCACTGAGCCCAGGGGTCCTCCTGCCTCTACTCCCAACCCTGGGGTTACAGGTGCAGTAGTTTCTTCTTGGGTGCCAGGTGTCTGAACTCAGACCTTCATGTTTTACTGGCTGGGCCATCTTCCCAGACCCCTTTTTATGGTGTACCTCAGGACACCCCATTTAGGAAGCTTTTCAACCTTCAGTACCAGGTTAGATGTAACTTACCTGCATTTCCTGCCTTCCTTCTCCTTCTTTCTTTCTCCCCCTTCTTCCCTTCCTTCCTCTCCACTCACTGTTGCTCTACTTTGTTTTTTTTGACAGTTTCACTATGTATCCCAAACTGGCCTAACGTCACTATGTAGCCCAGGCTGATCTTAAGTTCATGTTGATCCTCCTGCCTCAGCCTCTCAAGTACTATCATTATAGGCATGGGCCAACATGACTGGCTTTGTTATAAAAGATTTCAAGAATGTAGGCTTTATTAATAGACTTAGTGTGTTCACCCTCCACCTTCCAGTTTTAACAGATGCTAGTATCTACGATGCTCAAGTTATATACAAACTTAAATGACAAATGAAATGTTCTTTATTTGTTGAGACACTGTCTCATGGAGTTAACTTGGCTTTGACATTGTTATGTCACTGGGTATGGCCTGGAACCTCTGAGCCTCTTGCCTCTATATCCTGAGTGCTGAGAGTATAGATGTAAATCACTACACACAATTTATGTGGCACTGGGGATCACACTCAGGGCCTTGTGCATGCCGGGCAAGCACTCTTCCCACTGAGCTACAACCTCAGCCCAGTATAGCATGGGCTATTTCACCATTTACCTGCACTATTTGATGTGGGATTCCTCTCTGTATACTATGAATATATTTTATAACCATTTATTAATAAAGAAACGACTTTGGCCTACGGCAGGGCAGAATAGAGACAGACAGGAAAACTAAACTGAATGCTGGGAGAAAGATGGGAGGAGTCAGGCAGATGCCATGTAGCAGAGAAGGACACCAGACCCTTACCTGTGACAATCTTGTGATGATACACAGATTAATAGAAATTGGTTAATTTAAGATGTAAAAACTAGTTAGGAATACGCCTGAACCATTGGGCAAACAGTGTTGAAATTAATATAGTTTCTGCATGATTATTCACGTTGGGGCTACTGGGAAACCAAAGTAGAGTCTCCACTTCAAATATTTTTGTATCTCTCTTTCCTGTTAGCATCTAGCCATCTAACCATCCAACCATCCAACCATCCATCCATCCACCCACCCACCCACCCACCCACCCATTGTTAGATACTGGTATTTCCTGACTATCTACCATCAGGAGATACAGCACTAAGTTTAAGGACCCGAGTGGGAGGTGTGAAAGCAGATAGGCAAGCCTCTGCATTCCATCAGAAAAGGCAGACCATAAATAAGTAAATGCATCATCTGACTTCACAGAGGAGCATTCTTTGTTCTCCGACTCATTGGAGGGGCCCAGATAACTGACAGGGCTCTACCTGCGCCTGCTCGAAATGACTGCTCTTCCTTCATCCCAGTTTCAGGGTGGATTCTTGAAAGAGCCAGAAGAGCTAGGACTCCATTTACAAACACTCCAATTTCTGATTCCTCTAAGGAACCAGCATCTTAAAAAGGGAAGCAACACAAAACAAACAAAATGGAAAAGCCTTATTCCAGCTCTCCAGGGCCCAACTTTGGAGGCTCAGGTAAGGCTGTCTGCCTATGAAACGCCTACTGGACAGATGTGTATACCTATAGTTCTTTACAGAACTCCAGAGAGTCCTGGGCCTGGCAACCCAGAGACTGAGCATCCTTCTAGTTTGCAGGTAAGTCCTAGGGACGGGTCCTGCTCTTCAGTGTAAACGTGGAAGACTCCTAACACTCTGCGCTATGAATGACATCCTGAGAGCCACCATTTGGGACTTGCCTTTTGTGGTCTATAATCTCGACTGTCAATTTGTCTGTATTCAGATAACCTGAAAGACACACCTCTGGAGTCTGTAGGGACATGTTCAGAGGGTTTAACTAAAGGGGATGACTCACACTCAGCCAGGACAGCGCCATGCCCCGGACTGGCCCCCTCCCTACCTCCTGACTGAGGATGAAATGTGACAACACGACAGACAGTAGTCAGGACAGGCAAGCCGGGGTCACACATGTGAGACAAACACACCAACACAAAGAGAGAGGGGGAGCCATTTTCTTCAGTGGTGTAGCCATTAGCAAGCTGCTCTTGTTTCTCTAAATAACTCCTCATCCATGATCATGCAAGCAACACTTAACTAACTCAATGGGTCACAGGCACAGAAAAAGATACAAAGGGAGGAGTAAGGGGGCCAATGACAGAGGGAGGGGGAGTAAGAGGGAGCAATGGGGTTAGATATGATAAAATACATTATATATGTGCATGAAATTGCCAAATATATTTTAAAGTAAATCACAATTAATAAATGAGATCATTGAAAAAAATCAAATCCTTTTTTAAATTGTGAAAAAAATTTTCAGGGCTAGACTCTGCAGCAGCTCAAGAATAGCCTGGGCTACGTGAAGCCCTGTCACAACTGACAAATACTTTCCTGCAAGCAAGGAACTGGGAAGTTTACGGATGCCTGTATCTCCACAAGATGACAGAGGCAGCCACGACAGAGGCTGGAGAGACTCTACAAAGAAGCAGAACCTCCGGAGTGCTCAAAGATGCACTGTGGGGATGGAGCAATGGAGGGGCTGCGGGGGTGGGAGGTGGGGGGGTGGGGGGGTGGGGCGCTGGAGGGGCTGTAGGGGGTGGAGTGATGGAGGGGCTGTAGGGGTAGAGCTATGGAGCACTGTAGGGGTGGGGGGGGGGCGGTGGGGGGGGGGGGGGGGGGGGGGCACGTGATTAGC
>NW_026067891.1:10319897-10352683 GCF_014885135.2 Alexandromys fortis | reverse complement strand
AGGGCTGTAGGGGTAGAGCTATGGAGCACTGTAGGGGTGGAGCTATGGAGGGGCTGTGGGGGGTGGAGCGCTGGAGGGGCTGTAGGGGGTGGAGCTATGGAGGGGCTGTGGGGGGTGGAGCTATGGAGGGGCTGTAGGGGGTGGAGCGATGGAGGGGCCGTTGGGGTGGAAAGAAGTTGCTGTAGCTTGGAGTGTCAGCCTCCACGCAGGCAGCTGTTCTGTTCCGATTTGGAGTAGAAACTTCGCGGAGGTTGAAGTCTGGCTATCCCCTCTCTCCCTGGGTACCTGGGACACTTTCCATGCCACAGCTGTCTGCCAGCTGCTTGCCAAGTCGCTCAAATATTCAGGGCCAGGCTAAGCACAAAGGGTTCCCTACCAGGGTGACTTGGTTACCAGCTCACACACACTGGCCGCAGGACCCTCACTGGCAAAGTGCCAGGATTCCCACATCTCACCCTGTAAATGAAATTCCGTTTTCTGAAATCACTTCTTTTGGTTGCCTCTTGGGGCATAGGCTGCTTCTGAAAAAAAAAAATTAAAAATGAACTCCTAATTGAGTACGAAGCATGCAAGAAACTGGCCTCTGAAGCTGCCCCACGCTCCCTCTTGGCACCAGCTTTCGGACTGTACCGGCAAGTCTCAGTGCAGCTTTTCTGCCCTGTGGAAACAAGCATGGGGCTGCAGGTTGTACCCCTGGGTCCCTCGCTCCCCGTGGTGCAGGTGCAGTGCTGCGAGTCCTGAGAGGGAGGGAAGGATTGATTTAGGGACTGGAGAAAAATGCCTTTTCAGAATGACCCTTACTTCAGTGCCAGAGAACAAACACCTGCAGCATTTCCCCATCTTCTTGTCTATTGTTATCACAACCATCTTTATTTTGTCCCCACTTTAACGGGACTCGGCCCGCTGTGTTATCCCCACAAAACACCCTTCAAAAATTTATGTACACCTCTGTGTTCTTTACACACAAAGCTACACACAGGTACGCACTCACAAACATACAGGACTGTCTGCACACAATTACATACTCTGACATCATACGGAAACACACTTCCACATACCAGGAGAATATACAAACGTGAGCCATGCTTATATGTGCACACGTGCAGACTTGCACTCACGTGCTTGGTGGTCAGTGTCCCGAAACCAGCTCAGTGTTTCTCTTTTCAAACATTTCCTTTATGCCATTCGGTAGGACCCACAGGCAGGCAGCTGGGCTCATCCTCTGGATGGCCAGGGAGTCCCAAAACACAGACTCGGGGCAAGAGGAGCCCTCTGGAAGCAAAGCAGTCCCGGAGGCGGGGAGGAGATACTGAGTTGGTACCCAGCACATGCATGAGGGAAAGGGATGGAAAGAAGGTGAAGAAATCAGAGAGAAACAAAGAAAAACGGGCAGAGGAAAAAGATAAGCAGGGAGGGGAACTAGAACTCAGCTGTTTAAGAAAAAGAAAAAAAAAAAAGATGTGTTAAGCCCAGTTTGGTTCAAGCCAGAAAGAGGAAAACAGCACCTGGGACCTTCTGGAACTGGTTTCTTCCCCTTCCTCATTTCAGGGGCCTCTCCTCAGACGTTCCCTTCGAAGGCTTGGGCATCCCTGGGGAATGTGCTGACAGGAAAAGCCTCAGATCCCTAAATGGTTCCCCTGGACCCGGGTGGTTGTGTCCTGCTCAGCAGATGCAGCCCCTCTCACACAGGAATACGTAGTCACACAGAGGCCACCAGAGTCCAGGAGCTGCTCTGGCTTCGTGGGCCACCTGCTCTTCCTCCTCAGGGTGAGAGGTGACCTTGGGAATCAAGTATTTCCTCCTATTGCCCAACAAACTGGGGTCATTGCCTGTGGGGTCCAGAAGAGGAAGAGGGGCTGGTCACAGGATGGGGGGAGCAGTAACGGGTGTGATACAGAGCATTTGGTCATGTGCTGCTCATCAGTTGCCATGACAACCACAGCAAGAGGGCGGAGGCACCCCAGAAGGGAGGCTGAGAGATTCGTCGATTCTAAATCATGGTGACAGCACTTCAATTGAGCTATTACGCTGTTGCCGGGACAACCAATGGGATCAAATCGCAGAGGAAATCTATAATTATTACAAGCCAGATACTGGTGTGTTCAGCACAGTAATCACCATGTTAGGGCAATTCAAACTGAACCCCATAAAGAGGAAAAGCCAACCTCTGACCCCCAAATCTGGGGAGAACAGACCAAAGGAGACCCTGTGTGGTAGATATATTGATTTTATAGATGAGAAACTTAAAAGGATCTCTTAGCTAAGGGACAAATACATATTAGGTGAAGCTACATGAGGTTGCCAATAACTATCATTAAAATATTTCCTATGAATTCATCATGGGAATTGCCAGTGCACAGCAAAGTTCAAGCAGATTCTACAGTGAATGTCGTGTGCCCAGCACACAACTCCACCAACTCCATGCATTAGCAATGCTACCACAAGTGCTTTTTTTTTTTTTTTTTGCCTGATTCATTCTTAAATGCATCTTAAACTAAATTGCAGATACTGTGCCCTTCCCTAAAATACTTTGACTTGTAGGAAATAAAGCAATCTATTTTTTTTTTTGCGAGGGGTGTTTCCAGACAGGGTTTCTCTGTAGCTTTGGAGCCTGTCCTGGAACTAGCTCTGTAGACCAGTCTGGCCTCAAACTCACAGAGATCACCAGCCTCTGCCTCCCAAGTGCTGGGTTTAAAGGCATGCACCATCACCGCCTGGCTAGTATTCAATCATTTTAAAGGAACAAAACCAATTACTTATGGTTCAACATAGGTAGAATAAAGCCTGTTAGGTTTGTCTGTGTCCCTGTCCTTCTGCTCTTATGTCCCTCGATTTGTTGGCCATCCTATTTCAGGTCCTAAATCTCCCAGATTACAAAGTTACTTTTTCCCATTGCAGAATCACCTCTCCCTAAATGATAAGTTGGAAAGATGCTGCTGAAGATAAACGCAGGAAGTGGAGACGTGGCTCAGTGGTACCTGTTTGCCTAGCAGTCCGGAGGTGAAGATAAACGCAGGAAGTGGAGACGTGGCTCAGTGGTACCTGTTTGCCTAGCAGTCTGGAGGTGCTGGCACCAGTTCCTAGCCACATGCACACAGAGTAACAGTCCACAATAAAAAGGCAAGAAATCGATAAGTTAACCTGAGATGTAAATTCTATTTAACCTGCATCCAAAACCCCATCATACCAACATGCAATCAGCACAAAGCTAATTAATGAAAATTCAGAATTAGGAATGCATCTATGCTTACAGTGTCTCGATTCAGATCAAACACAGCCCAGGTGCTCAGGGTAGGTATCTCATTGGAGAATGTAGTTAGGTGGACTAATAATACATCTAGACCTGCCTCACCTTTAAGTGAGAATGCTCCAGCACCACATAAACCATGAGTAGTGGCACCTACTTGTAATCCCACTATCCAAGACATGGAATCAAGAGGACCAGAAGTTCAACGTCATCCTTGGTCACATAGTGAATTCTAGACCAGCCTGGGCTACCCAAGACCTCAAAAATCAATAGCACGATAAACAAAAGAGTATGCAGTGAATTCAGAACTTCTTACCACTGAGAGATCTTAGGAATTAATAACCTGATTAATTTAAAGATTATTTAACAATTAATAGGTTCCCCCACTAGTGTGCCTTTTGTCTCAGTAGGTTGTGAACTGGGTTTCCTTCTCCCTCGTCAGAGCAGCTCCCATCCCAGGAAGGCTGGGGCTCCAGCCCTCCCCTACTCTTGCTGGGTCTAGACCTTTATTTTAATAATGATATCCATCTATTAACTATGGGCTCATGGGAATGACTATGTCTGGTGCCTAGCATGATCTTGTACCAAAATATGACCTGGGAAGCCATCATCCCTAATCCTGGCTAGTGTGTTCAGGGGTGAATTCCAGCTAGGCTTTTCTTTTCTTTTCTTTCCTTTTCTTTTTCTTGGGTTCTACAATGTGGCTATTGCAATTCTCTTGCTTCTTGCAAATGGTCATAAAAGGAAACCTTGGCTTTGCTCTGATGTTTCCTACAGGACCAGACTGACCTGGTCATGAGCTTGAGGAGGAAGCCCGGGGAGGAGAGAAGGGCCTCTAACTTGACTCCAGAGCATCTTAAATTCGTGTTATTCATCTCTACCTTCCAGCTGACCAAGGTCTTAGTCATCGCCCACAGGGATAGATGTAGAGATAGTCGTCCTGCCTTTCAGCCTTAGCCTGCTGACCTTCCACCATCCCTGCTCACTCCTAACTCCGGACAGGTCCCACAGCCCCTTCTAAACTCTGATTCCTGGAAGGTGCAGGGTGCTGTGGCCTCGGGACACATAGTGCACACATTATTCTTGCCACCCGGGTTTCTTCCCTCACTCCTTGGTTAACTTCTATTAATCACCCAAATTTCACAAACCCCCAAATATTTCCTCAAAAAAGCCATTTTTTAAGTTTCTTGTGGAAATGAGCTTCCTAGTTCTGAAACTACGTTCTTATAGCTTCCTGCATGGTTCTTTCTCAGGTACCATGGTTTGTGAATACAGTTAGGTGCATGGATGTTTTCCCTGCTACATACATCTGGCTCACATGACAACATTCAGCATTCATTGAATGAATTCTTAAATCTTTATCAAATTTTATTAACCTATTAATTTATTGTGTGTATTTCTATATACACACGGGCTGTGGTGCTCTTGTGGAGGTCAGAGATCAACTTGTGGGAAGTTGGTTCTCTCCTTCTACTACGCGGACTCCCAGAGACTGAATGTGGCCTTGGCAACATGTGCCTTGACCTAGTGAGGCATCTCACGGGCCTCTGTTGCATGAGTGGCTATTTCATTTTACAGACAAAGATGAGGGCTCAGAGGAAATGCAGCTTCTGCAAATGCAGGAACTGCACGAAAAGTTTCCTGTGTACCAGGTCCTATCCTGAGGTCAGAGATGCGCTCCTGAGGGTTGTGGGGAGATGCCTAGTGATTAAACTCGGTGAGAGTATCATTAGCCGCAAGGCCTGTGAAATCTGTCCTCTTTCATAACGGCTTAAAAAAGCAAAAACAAACCAACCGGTGTGTGCTCAGTGTGTGGAGTCACTGATGCTATCTGCACATCTCATGACTGAGAGTCAGGACACTCCTGGGGCCGCCTGGGGCTAACTCTTTTGGAAAAGAATGTAGCCACCAGTGCTAAGAAGAAGTGTTTTCAATTCTGAGTGCACACAGTGTAGGCGCATGCAGAGGCTGGAAGGCAGACATCCTTATTGACTTCCAGATTATCCCCTGGAGACTCGATTTCTGGCTCAACAGGAGACTCGAACTCAGAAATCCACCTGCCTCTGCCTCCTAAGTGCTTATATTAAAGGTGTGCGTCACCATAACCAGCCTGGAAACCCATACAATTTTATATAAAGTTTGAGTATAATTTGTGGAGGCATAATTCAAGAGCACAACAAAGGAAGGCTGGTGTAAAGAGGGTGCCTGTTTAACAGTTTAATCTCGGAAACAAGGTTCTGGGCAGCAAGCTATTTTTTCCTACCTTTTCCTTCTTCCTCACTTCTCCTCGCCTTTTCCATGTTTGTTCTGTTTTGTCTTTGACACAGGGTCTTCTGCATCCCGGACTGAATTGTATAAGTAAAGGTGATGTTGAACTTCTGATCTACCTCTTGAGTGCTGTGGTCACAGGCACGTGCCACAGTACCTGGTTTATGTGGTACTGAGGATTGAACCCAACAGATCCTCATCCTTAGTCTACCTGGTGATTGCTTGTTATTGGTCTACACAGTTAGTTTTACCAAATGGTTAAAAGAGAATGTCTGGTTTCTTCAGTAAACCAGAAAACCGGCAAGGGAAGGCGGGATACACAGGTAGATGGCAGCTCTAGACATTTAATTATGGAAAAGCACTATTGGGTTACATGACGCGATATTAGCAGAGATCCCGGAGGCGCTTGGACATGGATCTGGATTCAGTTTGGTTTTGAGAACTGTGAAAAGAGATGAGCTTCCAAATGGATCTAAAAGGACATTTGTGTTCTGGCATTGAACCAGGTCAAAATGGCTTCCAAACCCCAGAGGGAAATACTTAAATGTCGAAAGTAGGTCAGCACAATCGGGGAGGTTAGCACGTTTGCAGCATAAAGTGGAACTTTATCATCTCACTTCGACTGAGCCAGGGAAGCTTGGAGGAAGATGTGCGGAATTCCTAGAGGGCCAGTAAGAAGGTATTCTCCAGCCACATTACCCTGGCCTCTTCAGTTCTGGACTAGGAACTTGCAACCCATGGCCACGGCCTTTAAAAATACACCTTTGTCGCAACACAGCTGTACCAACTTCTCTGTGGTTGCCTTTGCACCATAGAGCAGAGCTTAGGAGCTGGAAAAATGGCCACTGGCCTAGGCATTCCAAGCTTAGCTGTGCAGTCACAAGTGGTCTGTCTGTTCCCTGTAAGAAATGGTGATTCTCTGCACACAGTTACCAGGAACTCAAGTTTGGAGAACACTCCCAGACTCTGGCTTGATAGGGTCCCTTTGGCATCAGATATCCTCCTCCTCCTCCACTTTATTTTAGTGCCAAGGAGACACAAACTGCATCTCTTTCCCAGCCCACAATAGTGCAGTTATATTGTTTACAATGTTTCTCCATGGAGGGGAATGTAGGTCAGAGAGAGACGGAAACAGGGGAGGAAAACAGAGGCTGGAGAGAGAGTTCAGTGGGTAAGGCTGCCTGTCACCAAGCCTGAGGACTTTAGTTTGATCCCTGAAACCTGGTGGAAGGAGAAAAGTGACTCTAACAAGTTGTCCTCTGACTTCCCCATGCACTGTGGCACTAACCCCACCACATATACTATACACAAAATAAAACATGGAAATCTAAATTAAAAGGAGAGGGGACTGAAGATGCTTTCTTGAAACCATCCTAAGTTTTTTTTCCCACAGAGTAAATAACTTTTTAAATTTTTATTTTTCTTTGATGTGTTGGAGTGTTTTGCTCACATGTGTGTCTGGGAATCTCAAGCACGCCAGGTGCCTGTGGAAGCCAGCAGAGGGCATCAGTCATCCCCACCCCAATTGGAGTTACAGATGGTTGTGAGCTGCCACGTGGGTGCTGGGAATTGAAGGCAGTCCTCTGGAAGAGCAGTCAGTGCTCTTAACCACTGAGCCCTCTCTCCAGCCTGCACCTTAACATTTAACAGCAATAAATTTAAGTGGACAGTTATAACTACTGAATCTAGAAAGCCCAAATAGTTGAGTTTCATATAAAGAAAGAGCCCCCATAAAAACCATACAAGACTTTACATTATTAGAATATCACATTTGCATACTATGCAATATTATACATTATTATATTTATTAACTAATTATTATAGCACTACAAAAACACTATGGACACAGTTGCTACAATGTTGTTTAGGGAATAATAATAAGAAAAGTCTATCATATTCATGACAAATTAAATTTTTTTCTGATTCTTCCCTCCCTTCTTTTTGTTAGTTGTCATATCCATTTTGGACCAATATAGGTTGCTAGGGGCTCATGCAGACCAGGATGACCTTACACATCTGAGCCTCTGCTTCCACCTCTCGAGGACTGGGATGACAGGGGTGCATCACCACACCTAGCTTATGTGGAGTGAGGGGTCAGACTGAGGGCTTCGTGTTCGCTAGGCAAACACTTCCATCGACTGACCTCCATCTCCAGCCCCTCCTCTTCTGAAAACTGATCCACAGTTGGGTGGAATTTGCAGACACGAGGATGAACAAATCATGGCAGCTATACTTTCCCTTCTGTGGCTGTGACAAACTCTACCCAAAGCCATTTGCGAGGGAAAGGATTTCTCTGGTTTACACAGCAGTGAGAAGCCATCACTGAGGGGAGTCAGAACAGAAACCCAAGGCAAGAACTTGAAGCAGAGGCCACGGAGGAACACTGCTCGCTGGCTCACTCTCTCAGATTCATACACAGCCCAGAACCATCTGCCTAGAGATGGTGCTGCTCAGATAAACCCCTTCCAGACATTTCTGAAGGCCAGTCTGGTCCAGGCAATTTCCCAATCAAGCCTATCCTCTGAGAGGACGCTGGGTTGTGTCAAGTTGACAATTAAAGCTGACCACGGCGGTGACAAGCCCTACGGGTAACTAACGCTGTTGCCATCTTCAGTTTACAAAGCGTCACCTTCTGTAGTCTCCAGTGCATGCAGGAGGACCAAAGGCTCAGGCTTGCACACCCAGCACACCTGTGGGAATCAGTACACGGGTGTGTCACCTGCACACCGTGCTCAGATGCCACTATGGCCACTTTCAGGTCACTTACTCCTGTCTCCATTCGAATCAGCCTGTTTCCTCTTGTATTCAGGCAGCCACAGCAGCCTCCTTTGAGGACTCTCCCTTCAGTTTACTTTTGTAGCGAAGCCAGAGGGACTCAGTGAAGCACACCATCGGTGTTTCTTACAAAACTGTTACAGATTGATCTGGATACGCCCCACAGGCTCATGTTTTGAATGGTAGATCTCCAGATGGTGTTGCTACCTAGGGAGGTGCTGCGTTCTCTGACAGAAAGAGGAGGCGGTCAGAGCTGGACCTGCAGGACTTTCCCTGGGGCTCAGTGAGTGTAGGATGACCCAGCCCTCCCCGTTAGTCACTGGGGAGAAACACACTCACTGAGTTAAGAGTCTGTCGAAGTAGGATCTTGTTTAATGGGACCAGGCAGAAACTTATATAGGGTTGTGATGAGGGTGGAGAAGCTTGGGATGGTTGAGTCGGAGTAAGGAATAAGGGCCAGTAATATTATGCCATGCTAGTGGTGGCTGGGCAGAGGTGGGTCTAGGTCGGGTAGTCAGAGACAGGTCTCCAAACTCAAGTTAGGCTCAGGAAGTTGCACTGGGCCTCATGCCCAGGCCTCATGAGACCCAACAGGAAGGCTGTGAACATTTCAGACAGTGAACCTAGTTTGTGGAAGTAGACCCCAGGGTGTGCCTTTAAAGGTTCCCATCTCTTCCTCTCTCTGCTTCCTGCCCACTAGGAAGTGAACAGCTTTTGCCCCCACATGCTTTGCTGCTGTGATGTTTTCCCTCCACACACAGTCAAACAACCATAGACTGAGTCTTCAGAAACCATGATCCAAATAAACCCTTATTTTGTGGTCGTGTTGGGTATTTTGTTGTGGCTATCCGAGAGGAGGCGATGTGTCTGCTGAAGGGCCCTGACTGCAGGGTCAAGGACACCTGTCAAACCAGAGGCTGACTGTTCTCCCTCCAAGTGGGCCCTCTGTACACCTGGTAGCCCCTGCCTGATGCTGATGGCTCCTTCCTCACACTGAACATCACCCCTCCAGAGAGGCCTCCCTTGACCCATAACTTGATCAGAGTGGCCTCACCATCTTGGGCCACCATATTCACCTTCGTTTATCTGTGACTAACACCCATCTTCTCCAGAGGCACGCAAGCTCCTCATCTCCCTTGTTCACCTCTGCTGCTGCAGTGCAGTAATTCCTGCAGCTGGGAACTGCAGGCCAACAAATTAAACCGCAGGCCAACAGGAAACCAACAAATTAAAACCAACAAATGGTAACTTGAGGTGCTTCCTCCACAAGAAAGCTTTTGGGCAGCTGAGACAGGTTTGCACAAGATCAGGCTTCTTAAGTCTGTCCCTTAAACACCTGGCTGCCAGGAACACTCCCTGACTCCCCTGTAATGCTTCCATAATCCAAGAAGCAGCCACAGATAAGAACTGACTAGTGTTCTAGCACCACCTCGGATTGCTGCTCCCCAAACCTGCAGAGGTCTCCTGGGTACAGGGGCTGCCTTTCAAATGCATCCGCATGCACAGACTCCTTAGTCCTACTGTGCGCTCTGTGCTAAGTCCCAGGTAGAGTGCAACGCAGCAGGAGGTGCAGGGGTCACAGGTGTGATTTGTGTGCTCTGACCTGGATTCAGGTCCTAGGTGTGCCTGATGTCACAGCTACAATGTACTATAAGTTCAAAATGGGACAGAGTCACCTCTGTAGCCAAGAAAGCTCCTCGCATGGCACGGGACTGACTGTAGAGGTGACACCTTCTGGTCTAGACTGCTGGAGAGAAGCCTTTCATGTGTTAGGCATCACTCTACTTCCGAGCTGCGTCCCAGCCCTTTTTACTTTATATTCTCCAAGAGTTCGAAATTTTTTTAAAAGCTGGATCTAGTGACACACGCCTGAAGTCACTGCCAGTTCAAGGTGACTTGGTTCTGTATGGCGAGTTCCAGGCCAGCCAGGCCTACACAATGAGAACCTCTCTCCAAAAACAGAGTGCAGGGACTGCGGAGAGGGCAAAGTGGGTAAAGGGCTTGTCACTCCGGCATGAGGCACTGTATTGGTCCTCAGCAGCAATGGAAGAAGCCTGGCATGTCAGGGAGTACCTGGAATCCCACAGCGGGATGGGAGCTGGAGACAGGGGGTTCCTGCAGCTTGATAACCAACTAGTTAGTCAATTGGTGAGCTCTGGGTTCAGTCTCAAAATATTAAAGGTAGATAAACATCAGAGAAAGACAGTTGGCATTGCTGTTTTTCCTCTACATGTACACACACTGGCATAAGTACCCCCCAACACACACCCCACATACCTCTCCAACACCACACACCACAGACATACCACACACACACCATATGCACACCATACACACATGCTACACACATGCACACATACACACACATACACACACACACCATACACATTCCACACATACACCACACATATATACCACACACATGCCAATACCACACACACGATATACACACACCACACACACTACAATACACCACACCACACATACATGCCATATGTATACACCACACATGCTGTACATACACATCATACCCCCCCATCACACACACACACACCAAGGTCTGGCTAACTTGTCCATGCTGGCCTCGAACTTATGATTCTCCTTTGGCCTCCATATTAGCTTAGGTGACGGGCTTGCACTATCACATCCAGCTTCTTCCCGTGTTGGTCATCAACTCCCCCAGGCAAACGCTCTGCTCTAATGGCAGGTGCACCATTGCTCTACCCGAAGCTCCCTGTCTCTCCCTGCACCAGCAGGACAGTACTGTTTGTGCTCAGACTCGACCCAACATTCCCCACCACAGGGACACTTTCTTCCCACCTGGCAGATGAGAAGGAAGAGAGCTCACCCTATGGAAACTAAAGCTCAGACATGGCTAACTCTTTTATTTATGTGTTCTTTGTGTGTGGTGTCTGTGTGTGCAGGTGTGCTTGTCCAGGTAGGCAACATATGCAGGCCAGAGGCTGGCACTGAAACACCTTCAACCACTTCTCCATCATGTTCTAATTAACTAAGAGATAGTCTCTCATGAAACCGGTAGCCTGCTGTTTTGACTAGAGCTGACCAGCAAGTTCCTGGGATTTATCTGTCTGTCCTTAGCACCAGGGTTACAGGTGCCTCCTGCCTACCTAGATGTACAGAGGTGTTGTGGATCTGAACTCAGGTCTTCGTGCTTTCACAGCAAGCCCTTTACCCACCGAGCCCCACTGACAGTCTTCAGCATCTGTGACACAGGACAATGCCGCTCTGTAAGGGGAGAAACTGAGCCCAGAGCCCCCGTGTCTGCTCTCGCTGGTGAGCTTTCTGCAGAGTCATAGGCCAGAGCTCAAGCACGTTCTTCAGAGGCCGGGAAAGGCAATCTTTACAATCATTTGGGTCCTGCAGGAAATTAAAACCACAGCGAGTTCCAGCCTCTTATCTGGAGCCCTGGGAGCCATCTGCTTCTCACTCCGGTCTCTGAACAGAGGCCTCAGAGGATAGCTCCTCTCTGTCACAGGGCCAGCTCAACCAGAGAGCTGTCCTGCCAACTCAGCAACTTTCCCCAAAAGCCACATGCTGTCAGCACAGCACTCTTATTCCCAGAGGACATCCCAAGACAAGGCTGGGATTTGCCATTTCAGACTCAAGAAGGCACAGCAAAGACTGTGCGTATACAGATGGACAGTGGTCAGACGAGGACAGACTCCATGTCCCCCAGCACCAAGTGCTCCATATCGGAATGAAGTTAATGGGTTGTGGCAGCTTGTTGGATTCTCCTTTTTCTGCATTTCTTTCTCTGTTCGTGAACTCGTGGCCCAACCTAGCTTAAGGCACAAACCAGAACTTACTGAAGGGATGTCTCAGCTGTGCAAATGTGCCTGTCACAGCCACACCAACACTGCACCGAATGCAAGCCTCCCCACTCCTAACCTAGTGGCTGTAACAGCTGATAACTGAATCAGACACTTTTGGTGCTGGATAAAAAATCTCAGTGAGGGGCTGGCAAGAGGGCTTAGCAGGGAAAGGCTCGGCTGACAAGCCTGACAACTGGAGTTTGAACCATAGGACTCCATCATGGAAGCAGAAAACCCACTTCCATCTCTGACCCCCACACATGTGCCATGGAACAAAAGACAATGTGATGTCTCAGAATTCATATGCCAGGAAGTAGGGACATTTTTGGGAGCCCTGTATGTGCCCAACAACCCAAATCTCCCGATACATTCTGCAAGGCAGATCACATTCTCCACACGAAGAAACTGAAGCTTAGAGTCACATGACCTGGCCAACACATGCTAGAAAGCATCCACCAGACTTCTCAGGACCCCAGGGTCTTGAAACACATTTTCCAATTTCCAAATGACAACAACCAATGACATTTATCTTGATGGCAACATTTTTGATTTAATGCACATTAAGACAAGAAGAGGGGAGGTGCTGGACAGATGGTTCAGCTATGTAAACATGAGGATCTGAGTCTGGATCTCTAGTGTCCACTTAAAAAGTCAGGCCCACGGGCATACACCTGTAATCTCAGGGTAGAGGAGGTAGAGGCAGAAGCAGGGGCAGGCGGATCCCTAGAACTTATTCATCAGATAAGCTAGCTGGATCAGTGAGCTCCGGCCTCATGGAGAGACCATGTCTCCAAAAAATAAGTTAGAGAGTGACTGAGGAAGACACCCCATGTCAACCTCTGATTCCTATATTCAGACACACACACACACACACACACACACACACACACACAGAGAGAGAGAGAGAGAGAGAGAGAGAGAGAGAGAGAGAGAGAGAGAGAGAGAGAGATATTTAATTAAGTAGTTCTATTTACCAATAAAGACTCAGGATTCAGATGTTGGGGTGAAAATCTGCTAGATCAGAGAATTCAAGAAGCAATTGACTTTCCCTTTTTGTCTGGAGATCCAGCAAGGAAGAGTCTCTCTACCTGGTCCAAATCAAAAAAACACCTCAGATCTCTAAATACCTCCTTACTCATTACTGTGTGTCTCTATATTCGTATTCCTGGCTCCTCTGTCCTCTCTACGGATGATTCCTGTCAGCTGTCACTGGTTCTGCCCTTTTATCCAAGCTTAATTTTATTAACAGGGTCTTGGAGTTTCACAGTGCGATCAAATATATCTCTCAACAAGGAAGTAAACAAACACAAGAGACTTGTGAGCACACACCTATAGCTGAAGCTCATAATTAAGCAGACCAATTTAATTAAAAGAAACAATGGGTATTAAAAATAGCACCCTTGTTTACTGGGCATGACCCAGCATCAATACCCCGCCTTAACCCCATGGCATTGTTGAGTTGATGTGACTGTTCCTCCACTTTACCGATGAGGTCTGCAGAGATTCACCAACCGGCCCAAGGTTTCTCTGCTGGGAGGCAGCCAAGCTGGGATTCAAACCTGTAAAGTGGGTGGTGCCCAGCAAAGACAGAGTCCTGAGTGAGCAAAGAAGGTGACGTTCCTGCAGAAACAATGGGCTGCGTGGGCTTAAGCTCTCAAGCCACCCGTCCCTGTTCCGCAGATGCAGGATTTAGGATGTGTCATGCCACATCCTTACTCCTTGCCCCAGAGCTCCACCTCACTCCATAGCCTCCTCTGAAGATTCAAGTGCTAGGTGGTCCTGAGACGGGTGGGGCCATCCTCACTTCACTTGCGTCCTGATGAGATTGATGATTGTTTAGAAATGGGCCAGGTCAGGGCTGAGAGAGTAGCAGATCATGTTCCTAACATGTACAGTGTCTTGAGTTTGAAACCAAAACCCCAAATGTACACAGAAAATATGTGTAAAACAGAAGGAATCCAAGGACAGGTGGGTGTATCAGTATCGGTTTCCTGGTCGAACTATTGCATTATTTATGGTTTAGTAAGATGGGGGCCATGGGGAACATTTGATGAAGGGTACATGAGGTCTTTATGAGTCTCTTACACTTTGATGGTCATCTTAATGTAAAACAGTTTATTTATGAGAAAGGCAAGAACCTGAACACAGTGATGCATGTCCGTAATCCAATTCAACACTTGGGAAGCGGAGGCAGCAGGAACAGGAAGTCAAAGCCAGCCTTAGCTACATAGCAAGTCTGAGGCCACTGAGAACTACATAAGACCCTGTCTCAAGACAAGAAAAGAGAGAAGGAGGAGAAAAAGACAAGTAGGGTAACAGGAAATCAGCCTTGTGAGCAAATCAGGACAGCAGACATCCTCAGGTGCACTCACTAGCAACGCCTCACGCTCAGCTAACAGTGAGACACTGTGATGCTGATCCGAGGATAAGGCTGAGACACAGACAGGCGTCTCCAGTCTTCATCTAAGAGACTGGTGGCCTAGTGCTAGGGACAGAAAAACGAGGAATTACAGCAGAGTGGTAAACCCATGAGGAAAGGGAACCCAGGAAGTGACTTTGCCAAAGAGCAGCCCCGCATGTGCATCAGAATGGCTTTTTCTGTGGATGACAGGGACTTGCCCTGCACCAGAGTGGCTGCTCTCTGGGCTGTAACAATTCATGCTATTCTTTCCCTGGGTTCTTTGTGCAGGAGGACTGACCAGCCTGGAGCCTCGTGCATGCTAGTTTAGCGCTCTACCACTGAGCGACAGGCTCGGCCCTGGCTGTGGTACAGCTCTTATCAAACAGAATGGGAATTTCAGATGTGTGTAATCTCAAGGTTCATTCTCTTCTTTTCTGCAAGCCTCCTGACGCGAGCTATGGGAGTTGCTGCAGCATTCAATGATTAATAGGTGCAAGGCCTCGGGTGCCCTTTTGCTCCCTATCAAAGGCACAGCCTGGCACCAGCTCCAGATCCTGGGTGTAGCTCCCAGGGTCAGCCGGCATGTAATAAGTTCCCACGTGAGGGACCTCCCAGCTTCTGCAACTGTCCTTGCTCCCCTAAGTTGGAGGACAGAGGGGCAGCTGCAGCTCCTAGCTGAGTCTCTGTAGGATCTTGACTGTCAGTCCAGGGGAAGAGAACTGTGTGTCCCCATTGTATACTTTCCCAAGTTAAAGATTAGCAGTCTCGGTGAACCCCAGTTGTAACCTACAATCACTTAGGACAAAGCATCTTTGGCCTGGGGTGAAATAGCCTTTGGACCCTGAGTGGAGTAATCCTCTCTTTCCATGTATTGGCAGAGGTGTTCACTCACAGAGCAGGTAGCAAAACACCAACCAGAAAATTGAAATACAAAAGGCAAGGTATGTGTGCTTGCTGGGTCCCTTGGGACAGATGTGCAGGTGCTGGCGTGGATCATGACAAGCAGCAAGGATGGAAGCCTTGGAGCCTGCTCCATTCCAAGGAGGAATGTTTTAACATGGTGGCTGCTAATAGCTTCCAGTCCCTGTGGGAAGATGTTCCTCTCAACCGCCAACAAATGCAGCTACAAACAGGTGCAGAGGTTCCAGGAGGCAGCCTGAGGAGCCAAGCCTCACCAACCCACCTCCTTCCTCCTGAGTGTTTATTTGTGTGAGTGTGTGTTTTGCTTGTGACAGTCTCATTATATAGTCCTGGCTGACCTGGAACTCACTTTGTACACCAGACTGGCCTCAAACTCACAAAGATCCACCTACCTCTGCTTCCTGAGTCCTGGGATAAAATGCATACACCAACAAGCCTGGATGTTCTTTTTTTCAGGTAGGGTCGTAGTTGTAGCCCAGGCTTGTCTGGGACTAAAGGTGATCCTCCTGCCTCAGTCTATTGAGTATAAACATTATACATGTAAGCAGAGATGACCTTGAATTTCAACACCCCCTCTCTACTCCTTAATGCTAGGATTACAAGTGTGCATCACCATGTTTGGTTTATGTGCTCCTGATGGAACACAGAGATGTGTGTATGCTAGGCATACACTCATTGCTCCCCCACTTCCATCTTGTTATACAACCCAGGCTGGCTAGAACCATATTTATGCTGCCTTTAAGTTCACAATCCTCCTGCCTCAGCTTCTGGAATCCTGAGATTACAGCCATTCATCATCACTCAGCAGAATTTTTAACCACATTTTTAGTGACTTTGTTCATTTGGGGATGCACATGACATCTGGGCAAATGCGTGGACGTCAGAGGGCAACATGCAGGAGCAGGCTCTCCGCTGCCACTGTGTAGGTCCTGGGGACCCACCTCAGGCTGTGAGACTCCACAGCAAGTACTCTTCCTGCTGAGCCATCTCAACAGCCCCATTTTTAAAAAAATGTTTTGACCCTACTTTTCTATTTGCTGTGGTAAGCTGGTCCCCCTCACCCCAACTCTCAGTGACTGGAGACACTGCTCACACAGACAAGAGAGCCCACTGAAACTAGGGAACTAATGCAGACCCAGAGGTGTCCATGAGGCCAGTAGATACTGGATGTTGCTCTTATGAACAACCCTCTGTGGGGTCTACTTTCTGAGCCTGTTTCTTATGTTTGAACTCAGATCAGTCTTGCCTTGTGAGATGCATGGGCTCAGGCGAACTCTTAGGATGTCTGCCCCTTCATCGTTCATTAATCAACATAACAAAATTTGAGCAGGGTCCTTTGAAGGATTACATTTTTGTTTTTCCTTTCCCGAGACAGGGTTTCTCTGTAGTTTTGGATCCTGTTCTGGAATTATCTCTGTAGACCAGGCTGGCCTCGAACTCAGAGATTCACCTGCCTCTGCCTCCTGAATGCTAGGATTAAAGGCATGCGCCACTGCTTGGTGGATTCCTCTTCTTAACGTGACTCTGCCAGCACAGCCTGGGAGCCTTCCTCAAGCCTGCCCCTGGGTCACACTGTCCATGCTCCTGTGTGTGTGCTCTTTGAGCCTGGCTTGCAGCCCCTGGGAGGGTGGCACACTCAGGGCCGGGGCAGGATGCCAGGTGTACACTGTGCATTCAGGCAGTCATTTGCATGCGCATTTCCAGCCTGTCCCCACAAAGGCGCTCAGACTGAAAGCCAGCCGAGAGCTATTTACAGCTGTGGACACGGAGAGGGGAGGCAGCCTTTGTTCCTGCTTGGGAACAGCCCAGCCTGTAAGGTGGTGCCTGGCTCTTTGGGCTGGCATTTGGCCAACCTTGCCCCCAAGGAGCTTTAAAGTCTTAAAAGCTTTGGCTACAAGGCCAGCAACCTGCCTGCGGATTGGCTGGTTCCCGTGTGGAACCTGGGTTCAATGGTGGGAGAAGAGGAGTTGCCACTTGCTGCCTAGCTTCTTCAAATGCTACTGAAATCACATCATCGCCTTGCTCAGAACCCCTGCTGTGGTCCCCATTGATCTCTGGGTCCAGTGAAAGGACCTGCTCCTCCCCTCATTTTCTGCCTCTGCCCCATCAAGACCCCCCCTCTTCTGGAAACTTTGGTTTTATAAGGAGAAATTGTTCATCAATGGGAACTGCACCCCATTTACATAAACACCAGCCTTGGGTTATCTGATTGCAGCCTTGTTGACTGCGTTCGAGCCAGCTTCTTCTCTTTTTAAACTTGTAAGTTGCGGGAAACTGATAGATAAGCAAGTTCGGCTTCATCAGACCGTTTCTGCTCCACTTGTGATTCATGCCATCATTGCTTTCTGCACCCGCGGCTGGGCTGCATTTGGCTTTTCCTTTGAACTTGTAACATCTGCTTAATAAACCCAGTAATGAATGTTTGTTTTTCCATTTCACAAGAGCCACGCCTTCTCACCCTTCCCCCACCAAAGCCTTATTTTCTGCACACACATCTGCACACACACACACATTGAGAATGCGTGTGTAACATATGCATGTGGGAACAAAGGTCTACTCTGAGCGGCACCACGTAGGAGATCCGTTTTCTTACAGGTACTTGGGACTTGCCAGCTGGGCGTGCACCAGGGATTGGGCTCTACCTCCCCAGAGCACTACCATGCTTTGCTTTTGTTTTTTTGAGGCAGGGTTTCTCTGTGTAGCCCTGGTTGTTCTGGAACTTAATCTGTAGGCCAGGCAGGCCTTGAATTCAAAGATCTGCCTGCCTCTGCTTCCCAAGTGCTGGGATTAAAGGCGTGCAGCACCAATGCCTGGCGTCACGCCTGACCTTCTCTAGTGTAGGGGGTCAGGGGTGTCAGGTTTTGCCTTCCAACTTCTTTTGGGACGGGGTCTCTTTTTATCTGCTTTTTGTTTTTTGACACGCTCACCAGGCTAGCTGGCTAGTGAGTGGGCTTCTGGGATTTCCCTGACTCCATTTCCCATCTCTTCAATGGCACACTGGGATTACAAAGGCTGTGTCATGCATCTGACTTGCCACATGGGTTCTAGGTATTTGAACTCAGGTCCTCACCTTGCCTGATGAGTGCTTTTATCCACTGAGCCATATACTCAATCCAAATATGAGGTTCTAAAGCACAGTGGATCCCAGCTTGGCAAGGACAGATTCTCAGCATGTCTAATGAGGGTGTTGGCAGAACGCAATGGGACTTCTGGGAGTCGATAGACTGCTGAGGTCGGGACTGGTCAGGGTTTGCAGAGGACAAAGAAGCTGCTTTGAGAGTGGTTTATCACCTGGTGATTCTGTTAAAGCGCGGATTCTGGTGGGTGAACCTGTCTGTCTGTTTTACAAAGCTTTCGAGGGGGTGCCCGTGTTAAAAGTGTGAGGACTACCACGCTCAGGAGTGAAAGCAGCATACTTCATTGGGAAGAGTGCAGCACCAATGCAGCCTAGGAACATGTCTGGATCTTACAAAGTGCAGCCACTTAATCATTTATTCATTCACGGAGTGCAAACATCATACAACACATTCATCCACTCATTCACGAAGTGCAAACATCCACTCATTCACGGAGTGCATACATCATACAACACATTTATCCACTCATTCATGGAGTGCATACATCATACAACACATTCATCTATTCATTCACGGAGTGCATACATCATACAACGCATTCATCCACTCATTCACGGAGTGCATACATCATACAATGCATTCATCCACTCATTCATGGAGTGCATACATCATACAACACATTCATCTATTCATTCACGGAGTGCATACATCATACAACACATTCATCTATTCATTCATGGAGTGCATACATCTTACAGTGCATTCATCCATTCATTCATAGAGAACATACATCATAGAACAATTCATTCATTCATTCACAGAGAACATACATGAAGAACGCATTCATTCATTCATTCATTCACACATCCATTCATCATCAGTCTGTCCAACCAAGAAAGGGGTTAAATCCATCCATGCACCTATTCATTCACTGATCCACACATCCATGCACGTATGCATGCATACATGCATTCATCCATCCATAAATCTACCCACCCAGCCACCTGTCCAACATCCAACAAATAAACCTCAAATACTTATAGCTATCTGTGTTTGTTTCAGCCTTGGTTATTCCCTCTCCTGGAGCAAGGAGAGGAAGGGAGACATAAGACTCAGGAAGTCAAGAGAACTTATGAGCCTATGAAAATTACAGGGGTCATAAGGACTTTCCCCAAGGCAATAAGCAATCACTAGGGAGAGAAGATTCTCTGGCGAAGCTGCCTGCATGTTGGGCAGGGAGCTCCTGGGTGCGGTTTCTGTGAGCTGTCCCCCATGCTGGGGTGGGGCTTTTCAGCGCTCCAGCTGAAACTCAGTTCGCCAAGACTGACTTGGTGGAATGCTTTCTTTGGCCTGTTGCTGGGGGTTCGAGCACGTGTTTATTGTTTCCAAGGGACAGTTACACAACTCTTCTAAACCAGTGATTCTCAACCAGGAGCAGTTGCTCTCACAGAACATTCAGAGATGAAGACTTTTTGGTTGTCACAACTTGCGTGGAGTTGTGCTACTGACGCCTCAGCCAACGGGCCAGTGATGCTGCTGCAATAGGCGGGTGGCTGGCCACACCTATGAAGCCAGCAGTGCTGGGGCTGCGAAGGTGCTTTGGACAGTGGGCTCCTCCTGGGCAGGAACTGTACTGAAGTCACCTTGTGCTCCAAGGTCACAGACAGTTCCTGACCTGTACAGGAGCTGGGCAAGTTTAAACGGACCAGGAAATAGTGACACAGATCACAATTTCATGGGCCAGCAAAATGGCTCAGTGGGTAAAGTTGCTTGATGCCAAGCCTGGCAGCCTGAGTTCAACCCCTGGAACACAGACAGAGGAGAGAACCCCAAAAAGATTTCTTCTGATCTCCACATAAGCACTGTGGCATGCTCATGCCTACACACACTTACACACACACACATACATGTGCACTCATGCATGCATACAGCAATCAGTCAACCAACCGACTTCAATTACTCACAACTTCAATATAAAAAGACAAGCCCCGTTCAAAAGCAGGCATAGGGGATGAGGGACATCCAGATGACCCAATATGACACCTGCCGCCAAGCCTGATGACCTGAGTTTGTTCCCCAGAACCCACATGGGGGAAGGAGAGAACTAATTACTGAAAACTGTCCTCTAACCTCCACAACCGCATCACAGAACATGGGTTCTCCCTAATAAGGAAATGGAATAAAATTTGTTCTTTTTGTTTTGCTGAGACTTTGGTTTAATGAGACTACTCACAAAGTAGCCAAGGCTGGCTTGGAGTTCTCTATTAGTCCAGGCTAGTCTTGGACTCAGATCCACCTGCCTCTTCCTCCCGAGCTCTGGGATTAAAGGTGTGTGCCACCAGGATTAAAGGTGTGTGCCACCATGCCAAGCCTGTATTTTTTTTAAAGTGGAAAGAGGGCAGGAAGAGACACTAAGAAGCAGCAAGCCCCTGAGTGGATACTCATGACACAGTGTGGATGGCTACAGAAAAAGAGGTCAAAACAACAATGTAGCCACATCACACTCTCTAGAAAGGCTGCAAGGACAGGCTGAAGACAGTAACTGGCTCAGGAAGCGTGGACACTGGAACCCTCACACATTGCTGGTGGGAATGTAAACAGTGTTGCTGTGAGAAGGCTGATAGTTCCTCAGAAGGTTAAATGGGGGAGTCAACACCACACTATCAGTGTGTGTGTGTGTGTGTGTGTGTGTGTGTTTGTGTGCGCGGGTGCATTCGTACATGTGCGTGCATATACAAGCCTAAAGTGCATGGGTGTCTTTTTGCCAGCTGGTTTGTTCCACCCCTGTCTCTGTCTCCAGAGTCTGGGGTTACAAGTGGCCAGCAAGTCTGCCTGGCTTTTATATAGGTTCTGGAGATTCAAATTCCAGTCCTCATGCTTTACAAAAAAGCCCTTTTCCCACTAAGCCGCTCCCTGGCAAATGCTAGCCCCCTCCTCTTTTTAAAGAGAGGGTTTCTACAAAGTCCAGGCAGCCTTCAAATTCATTTATAACTGAGGCTGACTTTAAAACTGGAGCTTCATGCATGCTAGGCAAGCACTATACCAAATGAGCCTCACTCACGGCTCAAACGCAGGTCTTTGAGCCATCACCTGCACATGTATGTTCATAGTAGGCAAGTTAGAAACACCTATTGACTGACAAACGGAGGAGTTAATCATGGTCAACCTATATAATGGAATATTATTCTCTTCTAAAAAGGAAGTCCTGTTGTATGAAAACTCAAGGAGACACTAAAACACAACAGGTCCCATAGTATGTGGGTCCATTGACGTATTTGGGATAGGCAAATTGTGGTAAACTTGAATGTAATTGGCTCCCATAATCTCATGGGGAGTGGCACCATTAGGAGGTGTGGCTTTGTTGGTTGTTGGGCTTTGAGGTCTCAGATGCTCAGGATACTGCCCAGTGTCTCACTTGACTTCCTGTTGCCTGCACGCTGTAGGACCCTCAGCTCTTCCTTTAGCACCATGGCTGCCTGCACGCTGCCATGCTCCCCGCCATGATGATAACGGACTGAACCTCTGAACTGCAAGCTGCCACTTCAATGAAATGTTTCCTTTCTAAGAGTTGCCGTGTTCATGGTGTCTCTTCACAGCAATAGAAACCCTAAGATACAAACCCAGCGACTGGGAGCCAAGGCATGAGGACTGACCACTTAATCTTCCTGTAGGGTTATGAAGATATCTTAAAACTAGATAGTGATGGTGGGAGCATTGTATTGTCAATGTACGTAATGTCACAGAACTGTACTCTTTAGAGTGTTTTAAACATGTAATTTTATGTGATGTCCATTTTCTCACAGCCAAAAAATGCACAGATTCAGGCTACACTCTAGCTGCTAGAGAGATGGCTCCCCAGTTAAGAGCACTTGCTGCTCTTGCTGAGGACCTGCTTTGGAGTCTCAGCACCCACAGGGCTACTTACAATGGTCCATCCAAGGCATTCATTGGTGCCTTCCTTTGCCGTGCTCAGGCACCCACCGGTATGCACATAGCATATACATACGTACATTCAGGCAAAAACACTCCTACATATAAAATACAAATACATTTCCTAATGCAGAGAGTCATTCAATCAATGTTTCTTGCTGCTAGAAACTGGGCGGTGCATTTGGGATGCGGGCACAAATAAGGCAGCTGCAAGCCCTTACCAAAGAGGAGAAAACCCAGCAACAGTGAAGGTATTAAAGGAGACAGGAATGTGGGTGGAGGGAGAAATGGTTTGCTGACTTTGGGTAGAGGAGGGTTAAAGGAAAATGTCCCATAAAAGATGCCAGAGTCACCAACTGAGGCCGGAGGGCTGTCCTGAGTTTTGGACTAGCCAAAGCTACATCTTAAATGCTGGGCTGCATAGAGAGAACCAGGTTAGCCTGGGCCACTAGTAAGGCTAAGGGGCAGGGGGAAGGACGTGAGGAGAGGAAAAGGAGAGGGGAGGGAAGGGGATAGGAGAGGAGAAGAGAAAGAAGGAAAAGAAAATAAGGTGGATCTTGAAACAGCTTTGGAAGGACAATCCGCCCTTGGAAAGTGGAATTACTGAGGGAACGTGTAATTAGAGGCCACTCTGAGCGTGTAGCGTGGAGTGTTAGAGGAAGCCAGGCGAGTCAGGCACAGGAGGAGGGACTGGGAGCAGGGACTGGAGCCCGGCTCCCCTCCGTCCTCCCCTGACTTTCAGCTGAGAACCCTGTCAGGCACAGTGGTGCAGGGGGCTATCAATCCAGTCTGCTGAGCATTCTTGCAGGCCTCGGGCTCCCTAGTTGTCACTTATGAGGCTTCTGTCATCTGTCTCCAGCCAGGGGACGGGCAAGCAGAGGGGGAAAGAGATGAGGGCGGCTGTGGCCACATAAATCAAGCACCGGCGATTAACCAAGGTTTGGAACACAAGGTCCCCGTGAATCCTCACACTAACCCAGTCAGGTGGCTTCTGCTGCTGACCCAGCTCTTAATTCTACTGTTGTTTTCCTTTTTCCTTTTCTTTTTCCTTCCTTACTAACACCCTATGTAAGGATGGGGTAAAAGGCTCTGAGAGATCAGAGTGGCTGCCAAGAGAAGCCCAGTTTCACACACAGGCAGCTGAAGACACACATCCGCACACTCAGCCAGTACAGATGAAGTCTCTGATTCCTGTTTCTTGGCCCCACAACTCTCTGGGAGCTCAGAAGCTCTGAGTTTCTGCCATTGGCAACTTCAGGTTTGCATGAGGATCAGTGTCTGGGCTTTGTTTCTTTAAAGCAAGAGAAGCTGCTGCGGCTCCTTCTCCCTCTCCCTTGAACACACTCAGTGTGTCCCCTTCCCCCTGAACACACTCAGTGTGTCCCCTTCCCCCTGAACACACTCAGTGTGTCCCCTTTCCCCTGACACACTCAGTGTGCCCCCTTCTCTCAAACACACTCAGTGTTTCCCCTTCTCTCAAACACACTCAGTGTGCCCCCATCCCCCTGAACACACTCAGTGTGTCCCCTTCCCCTTGAACACACTCAGTGTTCCCCTTCCCCCTGAACACACTCAGTGTGTCCCCTTTCCCCTGAACACACACAGTGTATCCCCTTCTCCTGAACACACCCAGTGTGCCCCCTTCCCCCTGAACACACTCAGTGTGTCCCTTCCCCCGACACACACTGTGTGCCCCCTTTTGGGAATTACCTCCCTATCACTTTTCTTTCTATCACTCTGATGAGAAGCTAATGTGCTAAGATAGTGATTCATTTTCTTACTTTTTACTTTGTTTTGTTTTCCAAGACGGAGTTGCTCCGTGTAGTCCTGTCTCTCCTGGAACTTGCTATGTCGACCAGTCTGCCATCGAACTCACAGAGATCTACTTGCCCCTGCCTCCTGAGTGCTGGAATTAAAGATGTGTGCCTCCACTGCTGGACCATTTTTTCCATGATTCCTAAACACATTTATTTGTCTGTATTTGTCATAGTATTCTTGTGGAAGCCAGAGGCCCACTTCTTAGGAGTCATTGCTCTCCTTCATCGTGTGGGTTCTGGGGATGGAACTCGGGTCATCAGCTTGGAGACAAGCCCTTCCATCCACTGAGCCATCTCAATGGCCATTACTGCTCATGTTCTTGTGTATTTGTGGTTTTATAATAGGACCATGCTCTCTATAATGATCCAGGGATTCTGTTTCACTGAATTATACGCCTCTGAGACCTTTCCAGGCTTGGGGCCTAATCTACCTCCTTCTTCTAAAAAGGCTATTCCTTTCTCCATCGGAACACACAGAATGCCGACCCTTCCCACATTGTGATGACAAGCGGGCATTCCTATGTCATCTGCATCCACGAGGGGACATTGCTGGAGTGGATCCCGGGGTGCTAGGCTACTGGGTCTCCCTGGAGTTTAAATTGTACGAGAGAGTGCCTCATGTGCTTCTGAGAAAGCCTCTAGAACGAGATGGCCTCTAAAACTGTGGTCCAGGTCAGCAAGCAGGTGAAGGCCGTTGCTGCCGGGACTGAAGACCGGACTTCCATCCCAGGACCCACTGATAGAAGGAAAAGACCAACTAAGGTAGCTGTCCTCTGACCTCGACATGCACATAAAGAGTCCCTCCCACATAAAGAACTGCAACACATTTCTAGAGCCTGCTCCTTGAGCATTTCTTTGGCCTCTGTGGGGGAAAGGGGTGATGGTCTCACGCAACACTTTTCATCTCCATGGTCTGTAAAATGGGAAGCCTGAGGGTGCTCTGTGAATGGCAAAGTTCTGCTGAAAGGAGACAGCCTAAAGTGTCACTGATGTCTGGAGGCAGCTGAACCTCCCTCCCATCAGGAAGACACCACAGCGAAGGACTGCTGCAATAGTGAGGCGGTCAGCTCAAACATCAGCCATGTCTGACGTCACACGAGGCCACTCATTCTCAATGCGGGAGGAGGAGGAGGATCTGATTAACTGGAGGTACATGTGTGCACGCATGTGTGTGTGTGTGTGGTGTATATGTGCACTTGTGTGTGTGTGGTGTACATGTGCACTTGTATGTGTGTATGTGTGTGTGGTGTATATGTGCACTTGTGTGTGTGTGTGGTTGTGCTCACTCGTGCACACATGTGTAGAGGCCAGGCTTCTCACAGCTACTCACTTTAGTCTCTGTGACAGGGTCTCTCATTGAACCTGGAACGCATCTTTTTCACCGAGACTAGCTGACTAGGGATTTACCTGTCTCCACCCTCTAGCTGTCTAGCCTGGCTTTTATGTGAGTTCTCAGGGTTCAACTCATGCTTACACACCAGACATTGTACCCACTAAGCCACCTCCCTATCCTACCAGGGGATATTTTCCATCAACTGAGGCAGTGTTGCTGGCTTCTAGTGTACAAAGCACACCGAAGGAGATAAAGCTCACAGCTGAGAATCACTCAACTTAAAATGCCAGTGGTGCTGAGAATCGGAAACCTCGATCCAGGCTGTCTCACCTGATGCGCACCCCCACAGGCTGAGGACAAAGAACTGAGGCTCAGAGAAGTCATTGATATGCTCATGCTCCCCCAGAAGTAGCCAATGAATGGCTGACCCTAGGTTCCACTGGCTTTATTTAAGGTCTGTGGTCCATTCCATACGCGGATCCATTTCCCTAAATGCTCACTTGTCTCCGATGGCCCCCGTTTGTCTGTTGCCTTTGTCCTGTCTGCAACGGAGGTTCCCAGGCACATCCAGAGGTATCACTGCCACGTTCTACCAGTTTGAGTTGACCTTGCAGTTGAAATTGTGACCACTCCTTTGAGGATCAAAATATTTTACCCAAAGGATAAACAACAGAGAGAGAAGGGCTTTCCCAAAGGTCAATGGACACAGCTCAGTCGTTTAGCTTACCCAACATGGATTAAACCCTTTGCTCCAGTCAGCATTGCAAGGAAACTGGGTAAGACCCTAGCATTCAGGTGGGGCAGAAGGATCAGGAGTTCAAGGTCATCTTCTTCTAGCCTGTCCTACCTGAGACTGCCAAGGAAGGAAGAAAAGAAGAAAAAAAGAAAAAAGGAAAATAATCTTCCCAAGATTACATACCGAGTAGCAGGTGGAAGCCAATACTCTCACCTCTGCCCTTTCACCTTGAACTCTGCTCTTGGCTCTCCCTTGAAGTCAGACAGCAACCCTCCAGCTGAGGGAAGAATAGAGAGCTGCTACCTCAGACTCTCCCATCTACCACTGCTCACCTCTCTGAAGGGTCTCAGAGAACCACCCATGTGCCAGGAAAGGGTGTAGGACTCTGAGTAGGGGCAAGCCATTACTACAGAGGATGGGAACCAGAGAGAATGAGCAGGGACAGCGAGGAAAGGGGTGCAACTTCCTCAGGCACCCTTCCTGAGGGTGCAGCTGCGGTCTGCACAGTGGCCTTGGCTCTAGCATATTGTAACTGATAACACCCTCCTGCTGAGTTGGTCTTGATTTCAGCACGCTAAGTTTGGCAGCAGGTGCAAGGCACAAATCCGTAAGACCCCAGGAACGGCTTCCATGAGGAGCCCGTGGAGTGGTGACAGGCATTCCACAAGCTCTGATCCTTCTGAGCTGCCTTTCTCAGTGTTTTTGCTACAGACATGGGGACTGTACACATAAAGACTGGAGCTAGTGCTGGGGAGCCCCAGGGACCCTGTGGGAGCTTTGCTGGTTTTGTCAGTGACCTGCTGGGTGACCTTGAGAGAGTCCCTTTCTCTCTGTGTGCCTCAGTTTGTTCACCTACCAAACAAACAGTCAGTCTTAATCCAGGTAGTCTTTCACATTTTAGGACTGCAGCCAGGGCCATTTGTCCCTCTCAGAGTTGACCCCTGGCCTCCTGGAAACAGATTTCTCCCCATTCTGTATCACCATGCCCAGATCCAGAAACAAGCCAGTTCATTGCTTTACCATCTCCTGATCTGCCACCGCCAAACTAGGTTATTGTGAGGGAGCCATACAGCTAAGCCAACACTGTCTCCAGACCAATGGACAAGCCCAGCAGCATCCTTTTCTTGGCCTAAGGCCCAGGGAATTCCATCAGGTAACAGCCACTGGAGTTGATGGGGCAGCCCCGGAAGCAAACAGGGGACCCTTGGAGTGGGCCTACAGTCTTCTCTATGTTGATGCCCCTTTGTTCAGGAGTGGAGAGACCTGCCTCTGGAGGGTATCCCCGAGTAACATCCCTATCTGTTTGTGCTGATGGAGGTGGTGGTGGTAGGGGTGCCTACTGGGTCTGCAATGAGAGGCCATCTGTGTTCTTAAGAGTTTGAGGGTTCCTGAAAAGAGCTCCAGGCCTGGGATAGTTTCAAGGGCCTCAGTTTTATGAAGCCTCTTCTGGTCTTTAGTCATTGGGTTGAGGAAGGTTGAAGGAATTGATGATCAGGAGGGACCAGGAGGTGTGGGAGTGGAGTTGGAATGGGGTGGGAAAAAATGGGAGGGTAGCAGTGTTAATAGGGTGGGATTTAGGCAAAAAGATGACGGAGGATGGATCACTTGGCCAGGAATGTGTATTTGGGGTAAAATGCCTGTTTGAGGTGTAAAAGTCTCTCCCCTTCCACTGAAATGAGACCCCTAAAACCTTTTTTGTGGAGGGGGACAAGTGGTCTCTCCTACGGGTGGGGAAGGGTCTTCATAGGGATAGAAGAGAATTCATTTGTCTTCAGAAATCATAACCTAGCTCCTGGGGTACGCATGCAGGTGATTTAGCCCGGGATGTCCTTGTTGAAGGGAGGGTCTGTTTTCCAGGACTTTCACAGTCGGGGAGGGAGAGGACCCTTCAATATGAGCTATGACCTCAACATCCCAAGGAGACAGGAATGGAAGAGAAGCAAGAGACCCTAACTTAGTTTCTTAGGAATGGGAGGAGATGGTAGAGGATCTAGATATCTGGGGAGGCAGGACTCCACTTGAGGGAGCAGCATTCTATTCCAAGGGTTAAACAGGGGAGGGATTTTCTCCTCCAGTCAGCGACCAGGACGAACGGCCCCATTTCTGAAGGTTACACGAAGCTGTCTTGCTTCCTGGGGCCTGGGGAGTGGGAGACCCTTTTCTTTCGGAGCAGGAGCCCGCGTCCTGGTCGGATGGAGGGCCCAGATTCTAGAAGAAGATGCCGGACTCTGGCTTCCCGGGTGCAGGGCTTCCCTTGGAAGGGTCGGCCACGCGCGCCCGGACGCGTCACTCTTACCTCCAGGCCCCGGCCGCGATCTACAGGCTGCGATCCGCGGGTCCGACTAGCGCGATCACCTTCTGATGCTCCGGGCTGCTCTAGGCGTCTGCTCGGTTTCCCCCAGCGACTCGCCAGGCTCCCAAGCTCCGCCGAGGCGGCCCGGCCAATCAGCACCGCCACCTCCAGGCCTTGCTTGAGCAACAACCAATGGGAGCGCCCGCCATGGGCCACCGCCCCCGGGGGGGGGGAGGGAGAAGGCGGGGAGGGGGCAGAGTCCGACCTCCGCGGGTAGGATGCGCCTGGGGGTCTCGGAGGAGGGCTGCGAGGGCCGGAGCCAGGGGCTGGGGGAGAGACAGCCGTAGGGTCCCCCCCGCCCCCGGCAAGTCTGATGGAGGTTAGGTTCCTTACAGGCGGGGGGCGGCTTTGCAGACTAATTTAACGTGAATTTTCATTGTACCCCCGCCTCACATCACGGTTTTAAGATCCTGGGGGCTGCTGGTGAATGTAGCTGCCCCACCCCCTCCTCCCAGTGCTGCGCCTCTGGTCTCTGGAACCTGAGAATCCGGGCCCTGAAACAGAGGGAGGGCTGAAGTACCTGTCGGCGGTGCCCTCAGCCTCTGTGCCACCTCTGGTCTATCAGTGGTGCACCCCAGGGCAATGAGAAGAGCGCTAAACCTGGGAGTCAGGCCCAGGGCAGGTCTCTTCCTGTCCCCTTCCGTATTGGCTGCATCTCTTATAGGTGTTCAGAAAATTGAAAATTCAGTGTGAAAACTAGTTAAAACGGAGATGAGTGATAGTCCCATACCTTTTCTCTCATAAAAAATAAGATTTATTTTATTTTAGTTATCTGTTTGTCTGTGTATGTCTGTATGGGTACTCGAGGAGGCCATTGGAGGTCCTGGGATTCCCTGGAACTGGAGTTGCAGAGGGTTAAGAACTGACAGAGTTAGGTGCTGGGAAAGGAACTTGGCTCTTGCCAGAGCAGTAAGGACTCTTAACTGCTGGGCCAACTCCACCCCCTTCTCTCTTTCTTGCTTTCTTTCTTTCTTTCTTTCTTTCTTTCTTTCTTTCTTTCTTTCTTTCTTTCTTTCTTGTTTCATCTATCTATCATCTATCTATCTATCTATCTATCTATCTATCTATCTATCTATCTATCTATCTATCTATCTATTAAACAGGGTCTCTCTACATAGCCCTGTCTGTCCTGGAACCCACTATGTAGACCATTCTGGCCTCCCTTCAACTCACAGAGATCTGCTCACCTCTCTGTCCCCAGTGCTGGGATTAAAGGCTTGTACCATCATACCTACCACACCCCTCCCTCCACCCCCATCCTGGAATTTGCTCTGAAGAACAGAAACTCACAGAAATCCTCCTGCCTCTACTTCGATGGGCTTGAAGAAGCTGTGCTACCATGCTTGCCCCCCCTTTTTTTTAAGGGAGGGAGGATCTATTTTCCTTCGGAGTTTGATGGGATGATGTGTGCTTAGAGGACAGTTGCTTGGTCACTTCTTATGGTCCTACAACTTTCTACAGTTAACTGGACAGAGGGTACAACCAGGCAATGAAATCAAAGGCCATCTCTAAGCTTGTCTCAGGCAACTGTGTCCTGGCCTCATCCTCTCTTGGAGAGAGAGCCTAGAGGTCCCTCTTAACTTGATTCCATGAACCCAAGCAACTTCTTATTAATCCTGGATTGTCAACCTAGAAATAAAGGGATCAAGACAGACATGAAGTAAATGATAAATAAAATGCCTCCAAATAAGCAATCTATTGCAACTCCCAAGAGAAACCAAAAGAAACAATGACTAGAATCATTGAGAGGAGCAGAAGGAAGAAAGTCCTGGTCCTTAGTCCCTTAGGAACCCAGAAGGCCCAGCCAGTTGCTTTGGTATGCTAATCCTGTCACTTTGCTGGAGGAATTTTCTGGAGGCTGTGTTGTAAATCTAGCAATTTTTCCTTAAAAGCCTTCCAATAATCCCTTTATTGCCCAGGACTTGCCCAAAGAAAGCAAATGGCCAATGGATACTTTCCAAAGAAAGGCAGGCTAAAGCAAAATGAGGGAAATTTTTTCACCACCCCCCAAGATGGCTCTGCCCTCATCAGTATCTGTGAGCTTTCCAGGAATTGCAGTCTCATGGATTGCTCATTCAGCCCATCTCAGTCTTTCTTGAGCAAAATTGGATATTTCTACTTTAAAAACCCTTATGGGTGCGGTGACACAGGCATTTAATCCCAGCACTGTCAACAACAAAAGAACTGTTGGAAGTTTGAGACCAGGCTGCGTTGTACTGTTGACAAACTGCAGCAAATGGCAACTTGAAAAACAAATAAAATTAGAATAATTCATAATTTCAATGTGCAGGGACATCTATTTCTGCTAATGAGTATTATTTACCCACTCTGTCTCTTAGCTACCCATTTTATGTTTGTCAGGGTTTTTTTCAAGTAAGCAGCAGAGGGTGATGGTTGAGACAGTCCCAGAGTCTTACATTATAGCCCATGCTGATCTAGAATTTGATAAATAGCCCAAGCTGGCCTCAGACTCTTGACAATCCTCCTGCCTCAGATTCCTGGGTGCTAGACATCTCATGTATCTCAGGCTGGCCTCAAACTTGATTTTAGACAATGATGACCTTGGATTTCTGATCCTCTACCTGCCTTACGAGTTCTGAAATTATAGGCATGAGCTGTAAGATTTTATTTTACTTTACTTTGCGATAGGGCCTCACTATTTAACCCTGGCTGCCCTGAAACTCACTCCATAGACCAGTTTGGCCTGAACTCACAGATCCACCTGCCTCTGCCTCCCCAGTTCTGGGCTTAAAGAGCTGGGCCACTATACCTGGCTCAGGATTGCTGATTCAGCTTCTTGAGTGCTGGGGTTACCAGCATATGCTACCAGGCCTCCCTTTACTAATTCCTAAATATTATATAATGTTACACACACACACACATACACCACACACCATACCACACACACACCACACCACACACACAGCACACCACATGCATGCACCACATGCACCACACACCACACGCACCACACACCACACCACCACAGACACACCACACACACACACACCACACACACACCACACACACACCACACACACCACACACACACCACACACACACCACACCACACACACCACACACACCACACCACACACACCACACACACCACACCACACACACCACACACACACCACATACACCTCACATACCACACCACACACCACACCACACACCACACACACACACCACACCACACACACCACACCACACACACCACACCACACATACACCACATCAAACACATACACACCACACCAAACACACACACCACACCTCACACATACCACACACACACACACCACACCACACATACACCATACCACACACACACCAAACATACCACACACACACACACACCTTCCTCTGCTAAGAAAAATAATTAAAACTTTAAAAACAGAAACAGAAAAGCGAACATCTAAGCCTAGATTGGCAAACTAGCTCATGGGCCAAATGCGGCAAGAACTATTTATTTTAGACAGAGTCTCAGTGTGTAGTTAGTCCAGGTTGGCCTTGAACTCCTGTTCCTCCTCTCTCAGATTGCTTAGTGCTGGAATTAGAGGCCCAGGACTCATCTGTTCTTGGATGAAATTGAACTAAACCTAGGTTTTATATTTTAAATTTAAAATTTTAAATGGAGAAAAATCTGAAAAAAAAAAAACCATGAAAACAATACGAAAAGAACTTTTCAGTGAGCAGGAGTAGAGTTTTACACAGCTGCCCAGATTTACTTCCCCGTGGTTGGTGGCACTGTCGTGGCAGAGCTGAGCAGCTACAATGTACTTTTGCTAGAGAAAGTTCGCCTCCTCCCGAGCAGAGGCCTCAGAGGATTGGCCCGTGGCTTTAGTCTTCATTCAGCTATGTCTGAAGGCACCGTGGCTCCCACCTTAGGGATCCTAAGTGTAACGGCGTAAGCGAATGCAGACAGATTGTCAAAATATAGACAGCTTTAATGGAGGAATAGACTTACAGAACCACTGTTCCCGCGGAGACCAGGAAAGCAGAAGAGAGCGCTGGGAGCACGCTCACCAATTTTATAGGAGAACTTTAGCCTGAGGCGAACACGCCCCCTAAGGGGTGGGACTTATCCCTACA
>NW_026067891.1:10312711-10316078 GCF_014885135.2 Alexandromys fortis | reverse complement strand
GCGAGAATTAGCCTGTAAGGGTTAGAGTTCATGGGCCAAGCAGTTCTTTAAATGAATACAGTTTGTGTGTTGTTATTTCGGGCATAAGCTAGCCAAGCGGCCGGGGTGTTGGGGACGCAGCCCCGCCGCCGCTCCTTATTTCAACACCTAAGGGAGCGAAGCTGCGGCTTTCTTGCTGGCTAAGCTAGAAAGAGGAGGAAAGGGGTGTTTAGGGGCAGGTGCTTCGCAAGCTGATTCTCAAATAGCTTCACTCAGTCACCTGTGAAGAAAACTGTCAGCGGCTGGAGGCAGCCCCTTTGTACATTTACTTCCTCAGTCCCGGGACGGTGGCTGTCTTTGCGGGGTGAGGGGTGGGGGTGTGTGGGGGGTGGAGGGGTTAGTGCCGAGAGGATGTTTCAGGGGATGCTGAGCACTTCTCTAAGTTCTGGAGGGCCATTCTGGCTGGGGTAGGGTGGGGCAGCACTGCTGAGCTGCAGGAGAAGATCACGGAGAGAGGGAAGCTTAAAGAGAGGCTGGGTTCTGATCAGAGATAGTCACCCCCATTCCCAGCCCCAACCCCACCCTAAGAAGGAGAAAATGTGGCCCAGAGACCTGGAAGAACTTGTCTGGAGTCAAGTATCAAGGCATGTCTGTTTTACAGGTCTGTGAGCATAGCAAACACTCAAAAAGCTAAGGGTCAGGGGGGTGACTTGGTTAGTAAAGTGCTTGTCTCAAAAACAGAAGGGCTTGAGTTCAGTCCCCAAAACCCATGTCTAAAAAAAAATCCAGGCACAGCTGGGGGGAAGCAGGCTGGGGGGGGGGTGAGGGTAGCACACACCGTTAATCCCAGTACTTCAGAGTCAGAGGCTGGTGGATCACTATGTATTCAAGCCAGCCTGGTCTACACACGAGTTCAGGCCAGCTGATGCTACCACAGTGAGACCACAGTGAGACTCAGAAACAAAACAACCAACTGCAAAGGTCCAGGCCTGCTAGTGCTAGTGCGTGCCAGCAATCCCAGTGCTGGGAAGGCGGAGAGAACTGATTTAAGATCTAAAATTGTAAAGCTGTTAGGAAAACAAACAAAATCATCGGTCCGAATATTCATGACTGCAATTTGAATTTGCCGTGGTTTCTGCCCTTTTCTCATTCCGCCTGTTTCTCCGTCAGTCCTGTGAATCAAACTAACAGCATTGCATTGCCAGTTCTAGACAGGCACTCTACCACCAAGCTTCTGACTGCGTCCTGGTTAGGTTTCTAGTGCTGTGATAAACACCATGGCAGAAAGCAACCGGGGGAGGACAGGGTTCATTTCACCTTACAGCATAGGCCTTCGTGAAGGAAGTCAGGGCTGGAGCCCGGAGTTAGGAATGGAAGCAGAGGCCATGGAGGAACTCTGCTTAGAGATTTAGAGATGACTTGCTTGCTTTCTTATACTACTCAAGGCAGAGCTGGCATGGCTGGGCCCTCTATAGCCGTCATATAATCAAGGGAATGCCCCATATTTTTTTTTTTCCAGTTGAAACTTCCCTTTTCCCCAAACGTGAGCTTTTGTCACACTGGCAAACAAAACAACACCACCAACAAAATAAAAGCCTTCAGTTTTGCCAAGCGGTGGTGGCATAAGCCTTTAATGCCAGCACTCAGGAGTTGGGATACAGTTTGGGGGCTGGAGAGATGGCTCAGAGATAAAGAGCACTGGCTGCTCTTCCAGAAGTCCCGAGTTCAATCCCAGCAACCACATGGTGACTCACAACCATCTATAGTGAGATCCTGGTGCCCTCCTCTGGCATGGAGGTACACATGCAGCCAGAACACTGTATACATAATAAATAAATAAAATAAAATCTTAAACTTGTAACTTAGTTTCTAGCGAGTGCTCAGGAGAGTTGGCTATGTGGTTCACTCTTAATCCTAGCATGCAGGAGGCAGGAGGATTGCCTCAAGTCTGAGCTATGTATTAATTATGGGCTACAGAGTCAGACTCTGTCTTGAGAAAAACAAAGCTTAAATTAAAAAAAAAAGTGCTCAGGAGGAAGAAACAATAAGGATTTACTCAGGGTTGAGGTGATGCTACAGTCATGCTGGCCAGGGGTCATCTGGAACAGTGTGACATTTTGGCTGAGGCTTGAGTACGAAGAGAGAACCTTCCACAGGTTTTCTCATTCATTTTCCTGCAGTTTGCATCTGTGCTGGGGTCCTAGGAGACCCAGGCTACCTCTCTCCCTTTCCTCGTCTGAGAGACCCAGTAGGATCTGACAGCGTTTTATAATTGAGCTGTACCTTGTAGGAACTGCTAGGCCTCTGACACGGCTAGATCTGTCATAGCTTTGCTCTGCTGTCTCTGTGGTGACCAGGGCTTTACAGAGCTGCCGGCTTGTCAAAGACTTCATGGAGGGAAGAGCTTCAGTTGGGAGACCACTTGCCTAGCTTGCACAAAACCCTGGCTTTTATTCTCAGCTCTGTACAAAACAGAGGCATGCATATAATCCCAACACTCAAAAAATGGGTACAGGAGGTTCACGGTCACCCTCAAGTTTGAGGCCAGCCTGAGCTACGTGACAGCTTGCTCAATTCTTCCCACTCCACTTCCACACCCCCATCCTAAAACTCCCCAAACTTGAGTGTGATGGCACACGCTGCCTATAATATCAGAACTTGGGAGGCTGAAGCAGGAGGATTTCCATCAGCCTAAGGTCAGCCTGGGCTGTTGAGAACTGTCTTGGAAAGAGAGGAGAAATCATGACCGGGAAGAACAGTGCTGGTCCCCACACCAGCACAGGACACACTGGAATAATTGCAATTGGGCTGCCCCTACCTGAGGAGCAGACAGTGCACAGGGCTGAGAGGTGAGAGGCTTACCTGCTTACAGAGAAGCCAGAGTGTATGGAATTCCAAAAACACGGAAGAAGCTAAACACACCCTAGGTCCTTTTGCCTTGTGCCTGAAGATGTCCTCCCCATTGGTCACGAATGCTTGCCAATGTAGTAGGTCTCCGAGCTGCCACAGTTCAGTTTACAGTTTTTCACTTTATGATGGGGTCAAAGCAATGCACATCCGATAGAAACTGTACCTCGTTTTTTCTAATTTTGATATATTTTTCAGGTTAGCACGGCGTAATGGCATTATGGTGTCAGGCAGCAGCAAGTTGCAGCTCCTAGACAGAAATTGCTGGCCCATAGCTGTGGCATCCCTGGCACGCAGTCAGTAGCTTTAGTTCAGGGCCTGTGATGGCTATTCTTTTTATTTATTTATTTATTTATTTATTTATTTATTTATTTATTTATTTAAGATTTCTGTCTCTTCCCCACCGCCACCTCCCCTTTCCCTCCCCCTCCCCCAATCAAGTCCCCCTCCCTCCTCAGCCCAAAGAGCAATCAGGGTTCTC
>NW_026067891.1:10294320-10312258 GCF_014885135.2 Alexandromys fortis | reverse complement strand
TTTTTGGGTCTGGCTTACCTCACTCAGGATAGTGTTTTCTATTTCCATCCATTTGCCTGCAAACTTCAAGAAGTCCTTGTTTTTTACTGCTGAGTAGTACTCTAATATGTATATATTCCATACTTTCTTCATCCATTCTTCAATTGAAGGGCATCTAGGTTGTTTCCAGGTTCTGGCTATGTGATGGCTATTCTTGATTGTCAACTTGGCTATACCTGGAATGTCTATCCGGAAATGGAGGGCACCCTTGCGATCCAGATCTTGAGGCAAGAAGACAGCAGGCCTTTGATATGGATCTTGAGGCTGGAAGGCACATCTCTAATCTGGGCCACACCTTCTGCTGGAGGCCTATAAAAAAGGACAATGGAAGAAGGAAGGGTTTTTTCTTCACCTGCTTGCCCTCACCTTGTCAGCACATCCACTCCATCTTTGGGATCCCAGCAGACCAGCTGAGACACCCAGCCTCATAGGACTGGGCAGCTACTAGATTCTGGGACTTTCCATTCATAACTAGTCATTGTTGGACTGCAGCCTGTTAGTCATTCCAATAATTTCCCATATTATATATATTATATAAACATATACTCATAATATATAATTATATTATATAAATAAACATAATTCTTGGAAATTATGTATTTATATATATAAATTCCCATATAATTCTCAAGAATTCCCAAACACACACACACACACACCCTGAACCTTACTGGTAGGACACAGCCTCATGGTGATGCATAAATTAATAGAAATGGGTTAATTTAAGATGCAAGAGCTAGCTAGGAATACACCTAAGCTATTGACCAGACAGTGTTGTAATTAATATAGTTTCTGTGTGATTTTTCAGGTCTGGATGGCCAGGAAATAAACGAACAGTCTCTGTCTACAGGTGTTGGGGTTGACTGCTTCCCAGAATCCCATGAACAGCAGATTTCTTGAAACCTTGGATCTGTTTCATGGTCCTGGTAGTGTGTGTGTGTGTGTGTGTGTGTGTGTGTGTGTGTGCATGTGATTGTATGTATGATGGGGTGTTGTGGGTTTCTTCTTTAAACCCCATTGCAAGTCCAGCACCATCTTTACATCCCCAGGGAGTCTCAGGGTCACATGTGATGTAATTTTCATTCCCTTCTTCACTGCTGGAGGGCTGAGCATGAAGCTAAGCAGTAGTGCACTTGTCTGGACATATGAAGACCTTCCTTTAACCATCAGCTCTGCAAAACCAAGACTCGGAGGAAATGTGCCATCATCTTCACCACAGGAGAGAACAGCTAAGCAGCATCTCTTGTGAGCTCCTTGAGGGCCCTGATTCCGATGTTATTTGTCATACAGGGAATGATCTATCTATGCTTACTAATCTGTCTGCAGTCTCACAGTTCCCTCCCTGGGAGCAGCTGCCCCGAGGAGCTGTCCAGAACCTTGCGGCTGAATTTCACGGTAGCTAAAACCGAAGCCAAGTTGGAGCTTTTGTTGCACTGGATCAAAAAAATCCAAATATCCTTTCTCCCCATCCCCATCTCTCCTCTTTACAGGCAAGGACAGACAAAGCACAAACAACCTCACCCATCCCAGGACAGGCTGACACAAAGGATATGCCCTCAAACTATAGTTATACAATTCTGGGCTCATATAGCTGTAATAACTATAAAGACTTGTATGAGGGGATGGAGAGATGGCTCAGTAGTCAAGCAAACACCATCCTTGGAGAGTACCGAGTTCAGTTCCCAACACCCACATCTAGCAGCTCACAATTGCCTCTAACTCTAGCCTCAAAAGATCCAGTGCCCTCTTCTAGTCCCTCTTCTGGTCCATCCATTTGCCTGCAAATTTCAAGGTGTCAGTATTGCTTTCCTCTGTGTAGTACTCCATTGTGTAAATGTACCACATTTTCCTTATCCATTCTTTAGTTGAGGGACATTTAGGTTGGTTCCAGGTTCTGGCTATGACAAACAATGCTGCTACAAACATAGTTGAGCCCATGTCCTTTGGATATATACCCAAAAGTGGTATTGCTGGGTCTTGAGATAGGTTGTTTCCTAATTTTCTGAGAAATTGCCATACTGATATCTGAAGAGGCTGTACCAGTTTGCACTCCCAGCAGCAATGGAGGAGTATTCCCTTTACCCCATATCCTCTCCCGTATAAGTGGTCATCAGTGTTTTTGATCTTGGCCATCATTACATGTGTAAGATGGAATCTCAGAGTTGTTTTGATTTGCATTTCTCTGATGGCTAAGGATGTTGAGCATTTCCTTAAGTGTCTTTCAGTCATTTTAGATTCATCTGTTGAGAGTTCTCTGTTTAGGTCTGTACCTCAATTTTTTATTTAATTATTTATTCTTTTGATGAGTAATTTCTTGATTTCTTCATTTATTTTGGAGATCAGCCCTCTGTCCAATGTGGGGTTAGTGAAGATCTTTTCCCATCCTGTAGGCTTCCATTTGTTTACAGAAGCTTTTCAGTTTCAGGAGGTCCCATTTATTAATTGTTTCTCTCAGTGTCTGGGCTACTGGGGTTATATTTAGGAAGTTATCTCCTGTGCCAATGCGTTCAAGTGTACTTCCCACTTTCTCTTCTATGAAGTTCAGTGTGGCTGGCTTTATATTGAGGTCTTTGATCCATTTGGACTTGAGTTTTCTACATGGTGATAGATATGGGCCTATTTTCATTCTTCTACATGTTGATATCCAGTTATGCCAGTACTATTTGTTGAATATGCTTTCTTTTTTCCATTTTATATATTTTTTTTGCTTCTTTGTCAAAAAAAGGTATTTGTAGGTTTGTGGATTGATGTCTGGGACTTTTATTCAGTTCCATTGGTCCTCCTGTCTATTTTTATGTCAATACCAGGCTGTTTTCAGTACTGTAGCTCTGTAGTAGAGTTTGAAGTCAGGGATTGTGATGCCTCCAGAAGTTCCTTTATTGCATAGGATTGTTTTGGCTATCCTGTGTTTTTTGTTTTTTCATATGAAGTTGAGTATTGTTCTTTCAAGGTTTGTGAAGAATTTTTATGAGATTTTGAATTTTGCATTGAATCTATAGATTGCTTTTGGTAAAATTGCCATTTTTACTATGTTGATCCTCCCAATCCAAGAGCAAGGGAGATCCTTCCAGTTTCTGGTGTCTTCTTCAGTTTCTTTCTTCAAAGATTTAAAGTTCTTGTCATTCGTGTCTTTCATTTGTTTGGTAAGAGTTATTCCAAGATATTTTATGTTATTTGTGGCTATTGTGAAAGGCGATGTTTCTCTGATTTCTTTCTCAGCCCATTTATCATCTATGTAAAGGAGGATACTGATTTTTTTTTGAGTTAATCTTGTATCATGCTACAATACTAGAGGTGTTTATGAGTTATAGAAGTTTCTTGGTAGAATTTTTGGGATCACTTATTTAAACTATCATATCATCAAGAAGTAGTGAGGGTTTGACTTCTTGTCCAATTTGTGTTCCCTTGGTCTCCTTTGGCTGTCTTACTGCTCTAGCTAGAACTCAAGTACTGTATTGAATAGATAAGGAGAGACTGGAAAGCCTTGTCTTATTCCTGTTCTCAGTGAGATCACTTTGAGTTTCTCTCCATTTAGTTTGATATTGGCTGTTGGCTTGTTGTATATTGCCTTTATTATGTTTATGTATGTTCCTTGTATCCCTGCTCTCTCCAAGACCTTTATCATGAAGGGATATTGTATTTTGTCGAGGGCCTTTTACACATCTAATGAGATGATGATTTTTTTCACTTTGTTTATATGGTTGGTAGATTACATTGACAGATTTTTGTATGTTGAAACATCCCTGGATCTCTGGGATGAAGCCGACTCGATCATGGTGGATGATGTTTCTCATGTGTTCTTGAATTTGGTTTGCCAGTATTTTATTGAGCAATTTTGCAGCAATGTTCATGAGTAAGATTGGTCTGTAATTCTCTTTCTTAGTAATGTCTTTTTGTGGTTTGGGTATCAGGGTAATTGTAGACTCAAAAAAGGAGTTTGCCAAAGTTCTTTCTGTTTCTATTGTGCAAAAACAATTTGAGGAGTATTGGTATTAGTTCTTCTTTGAAAATCTTGTAGAATTCTGTGTTGAAACCATCTGGTCATGAGCATTTTTTTGATTGGGAGACTTTTGATGACTGTTTCTATATCTTTAGCAGTTATAGGTCTATTTAAATTGTTTATCTGGTCTTGATTTAATTTTGGTAAGTGTTATTTATCCAGAAAATTGTTCATTTCCTTTAAGTTTTTCAGTTTTGTGGAGTATAGGTTTTGAAAATATGACCTGATGATTCTCTGGATTTCCTTCATGTCTGTTGTTATGTCCTCTTTTCATTTCTGAGTTTGTTAATCTGAATGTTCTCTCTCTGCATTTTGCTTAGTTTGGATAAAGGTTTGTGTATTATGTTGATTTTCTCAATGAACCAACTCTTTGTCTCTTTGATTCTTTGTATTTTTTTGTTTCTATTTTATTGATTTCAGCTCTCAATTTGATTATTTCCTGCCATCTAGTCCTCCTGGGCGAATTTGCTTCTTTTTGTTCTAGAGTTTTCAGATGTTCTGTTAACTCACTAGTGTGGTATTTTTCCAGCTTCCTTTTATAGGCATTTAGTGCTATGAACTTTCCTCTTAACACTGCTTTCATTGTGTCCCATAAATTTGAAAATGTGGTGTGGTCATTTTCATAGAATTTTAGGAAGTCTTTAATTTCCCCCTTTATTTCTTCCTTGACCCATTGATGCTTCAGGTGAGCATTGTTTAATTTCCATGTGTTTGTGGGCTTTCTGGGATTAGCGTTGCCATGGTGATCTGATAAGATACATGTGGTTATTCCATTTTTTTGTATCTGTTGAGGTTTGTTTTGTTACCTCGTATGTGTTCAATTTTTGAGAAGGTGCTGAGAAGAAGGAATATTTTTCTATGTTTGGATGGAATGTTCTATAGATGTCTGTTAAGTCCATTTGATTCATAACATCTGTTAGTTCCCTTATTTCTCTGTTAATTTTTGTCTGACAGACCTGTCCAGTGGTAAGAGTGTGGTGTTGAAGTCTCCCACTATTAGTGTGTAGAGTTTAATGTGTGATTTAAGCTTTAGAAGCGTTTCTTTTACATATGAGGGTGCCCTTGTATTTGGGACATAGATGTTCAGTATTGAATTCCCAAATACAAGGGCACCCTCATATGTAAAAGAAACGCTTTCCTCTATTGTATCTTCAGTGCTTGAGAATCTCTCTTCCATCTCTTGTATTTTGCTGTTTTTGTTTGCATTTGTGAGTCCTGATCATTTTCTCATATTTTCTGTTCCCAGAATTTTTTTTTGTTTGTGTTTTCTTTATTGTCTCTATTTCAGTTTTCAAGTCTTGAATTGTTTCCTTCATCTGTTTGATTGCTTTTTCTTAATTTTCTTTAAGGAATTTGTTGATTTTTTTCCAATTTTTAGTTTATCTTTTCCTTCATTTCTTTGAAAGAATTTTTTATTTCCTCTTTAAGGGCCTGAAACATTCTCCTAAAGTTCCTTTTTAGGTCATTTTTTTTCTACTTCTTTTTATATTGGGTGTTCAAGCTTTGTTGTTGGAAGGCCACTTGTTTTTTGTTGGTGTTGTGTTGCTCTTTATGGTGTTGAGTGTGTTATTGCCTTATAAACCCATCTTTTTTCTCTGATTGTGTAGTTGGGGCTGTGTCTCTGGTGATCAGTCTTCCAGGTGTCAGTGGCTCCAAGGCTCAGATGGTTGCTCTTTGTGGTGCAGTCAGGGCCATGGTTCCAGTCACCCCAGAGGTCACTCAGTGTTCCCAGAGGTTGCTTGGCACTCCTGAGGGTCACTCTGCAATCCTAGAGGTTTGTTGGGCTTGTTCCCACAGAAGTCACTGACTTGAGACTGTTTTCACGGAAGTTCCTGGCCCAGGCTTGGTCCTACAGAGGTCTCTAACTTGGGCCTGCTCCCTCAGTGGTTGCTCCCTTGTACCTGCTCCTGTGGAGGTCAAGAAATATAGTAACCCACAGTCCTCTGCGTGTGCTGGAAACTGAAACTGAATCCAGCAGTCAAGAACTTATTTTATAATCCATGATGGCTAAACAAATGTGGACTATCCACAAAATGGAATATTACTCAGGAATGAAGAGAATCTTCTTGAACCGAAAGTCCCTGACAGAACTGAAAAGCCCAGCAATGTTAGTGTGACTTGAGTGAGCATACTGAAGATTCAGAACCTCTTACTGTCTTCCAGAGCTCATGTGGTTGGCAGACCCTGGACAGCTTTGAGGAAATAGCTTGAAGAAGTGGGCAGTGCTTTTTTTTTTTTTTTTCGCAGAGAAGAAGCAAAACACTTAATACCAGCAATGTGACTCTTGATTCTGTCACAGCCTTCCTGGAAACACAGCATTTTTCCTCAACAGCTTTGGTTTCAGGAAGTGGGAATGTGAAAGGAAAAGCCCTTGCTGGTTCAGAACCTGCTTGTATAACTCCACCACAGGACACGACACAAGCATCATATTGAGTGAGGTAACCCAGACTCAGAAAGACAAATAAAATATGTACTCACTTATAAGTGACTTTTAGATATAGAGCAAAGGAAAACCAGCCTACAATTCACAATCCCAGAGAACCTAGACAACAAAGAGGATCCTAAGAGATATATACATGGATCTAATCTATATGGGAAGTAGAAAAAGACAAGATCTCCTGAGTAAATTGGGAGTGTGGGGATCATGAGGGAAGACAGAAGGGCAAGGGGGAGGAAGGAAGGAGAATGGAGAAAAATATATAGCTCAATAAAAACAATTAGAAAAAGAGTTTGTCATGTGGAATGGAGTGGCTGACAGGCAGGCAACTCTGAATGAGGTTAGCCAATATTGTATTACTGCAATCATTAGAGTTACAGTTTGTGTTACTTGGGAATCAGGTGGCCTTGAGACAAGCACTTGAGTGCCTTCTGTGCAGATGTTGGCATTCAGATTCTCTAGCTAGTGACTGTGGAGGGGAACTGGAATTCCATCCACTTGGCAATGCTGGACCCAGTGCAGAACATGCACTCCACTCAGCCCATTGAGGAGCATGGGAGGACTTCAGTTACTAGCCATTGCTTAAGAGCTATTGCTGGCCAAGTGAGCATCAGCACTTCTGCCTCATCCTTCAGACTGAGCAGTTTCAAGTGGCCCCGAACATGAGTCTCAGAGTGACAGGTGGCCATGCCAAGACATAAGGAATCCTGAAAGGCAGTGGCTTTCTTTCATTCTTTGTGTGTATGCATGTGCATGTGTATGTGTGTGCTTGTGTGTTTGTATTAGTTGCTTTACTGTTGCTGCAATATAGTGCCATGACAAGGGTGACTTGATGAGAAAAGTTTATTTGAACTTGGGGTTTCAAATGGATAGAAATCCATCAAGCAGAGGCAGGCATGGCAGCTGGAGCAGGAAGTGAAGAGTACACAGCTTCAATGGCAAGCATGAAGCATAAGACAAACTGGAAGTAAAGCAGGGCCTTTGATCCTCAAAGCCCTAGTGACATAATGCCTCCATCAAAGTCACACCTCTGAAACTCCCAAAACAGTGCCACAGCTGGGGACCAAGTAGTCACATATCTGGGACTATGGGGAATGATCTCTTCTAAACCATTACAGTATGGGTATGTGTGTGCTGTATGTACACGTTCCTGTGTGCTGTGGGAACAGCCTTTATGATACTAGTCCACTTGGCCATGGTCTCAAGTGAAACAAAGCACAAGATGGGTTGAATGCATAGAGCCAGAAGGACAGAGAGGAAGGCTGAGGCCATATATGGCTAATATTACAGTGAATTTATGGAGTCATCATTTGATGCAGCAATGGAGTACCCAGATTAACATTCTTGCAGTCCCAAACATGAGTTTCTGGGAAGGATATTATAAGGTATTATAAGCAAAGGTCATCGGCCATTCAGGTTTACAGGAACACAAAGCAACTAGCAAACCTTCACAGGTACTAACAGCTTTATCTTTAAAAAGGTTAACTGAGAAACCAATATGGGAATTAACAGCTGAAATTGAGAAAGAATTAACTGTGGTTGAAGAGAAATTACAGGATGCACATGTAGATTGGGTGAATCCAAATCTTAATTGCATTCAAGTCATATTGTCTTCCAGAATTTCCTCTGCAAGAATTTTAATGCAGGGCTGGAGAGATGGCTCAGAGGTTAAGAGCATTGCCTGCTCTTCCAAAGGTCCTGAGTTCAATTCCCAGCAACCACATGGTGGCTCACAACCATCTGTAATGAGGTCTGGTGCCCTCTTCTGGCCAGCAGGCATACACACAGAGTATTGTGTACATAATAAATAAATAAATATTTAAGAAAAAAGAATTTTAATGCAGAGGGAAGATATTATTTTAGAACGGATCTTTTTCCCACATAAAAAGTAAAAAATTAAAAACTTATGTGGAAAAGTCTCTGAATTAGTTATAAAATTAATTGAAAATTGAGACTTTGTCAACTAGCAGGTATAGACCCTGCAGAGATTATTGTTGCTTTTACTACTGATGAAATTAAAAAATTATGGGAAGACAATGAACCCTGACAAAGAATTTGTGCTAATTTTTTATGAGAGATTAATAAGAATTATCCTAAAAGTGACAAAATTAACCTTATAAAGAGAACTACTTGGATTCTTCCCTGCTTGTACATGACACACCAATAACTGGAACCTGTACATTCTATTCTGATACAAATAAATCAGGAAAGGCAAGGTACAAATCAGAAGACTTAAATAAGGTGGAATACAGCCCTTATAATTCTGTTCAAAAGGCAGAATTGTATGCTATTTTTATGGTACTAAGGGATTTTAAAGAACCTCTCAATATAGTTACTAATTCACAATATGCAGAAAAAATTGTCTTGCATGTTGAAACCACTGAATTTATATCAGATGATACAAGATTGACTTCATTATTCATACATGTTCAAGATATAATCAGGAATAGGCTTTGTCCCACATACATAACACACATCTGATCCAATACAGATCTGCCAGGTTCTCTAGCACAAGATAATCTCCAACCTCTTCAAAGAACTGTAGAATATGACATTTAAATAAATTAGGGTTCTGTTGATGTGAGACATGATTGTTCTTGGCAGCACTGATCTATTCCTGAGAGAATGTTGAACACCAAAGATATTCCACTTGGAGCTTGTTTTCTTCTTGGCAAAACTAGTCTTTGGGCAAGGAACTGCCCATGCCTTGATCACTGACAAAATGCATGGTGTCCAGACAGAACAAGCAGGATATAAGAAAAATGACTGTCAAATTTTGCCAAGATAGAGTAAAATGGTTTTGAAATTTTCCTGCCTCTGAAAATGGTCTGTTAGTTACTATGGGCCTTAGCCAACATTGGTGCTCCAATATTGCAAATGAGTGTTTGCCCAGGTAGCTAGTTGTCTCTGTCATTTGTTGTACATTTTGGAAGTCGCTTGATTGCAGTTCCTCTTTACTTAATATTATTTCCCTTCTCAGGTCTTCAATGGGTTTAAGACTAAATAGTCATAGTTACTTTCCTCTCATGAGTTGGCCAAGTTACTTCTAATACAAGACTTAGACTCCTTAGAATAGGATAATTACTGGAACATTTAGCATATGTTTCTTGCTTGATATTATTTATGCTGGTTGTAATCCTAATTTTATACTTGATATTTGTTCTTATTGTATATAGTTTTGTATTAGGCTTAGAACTCTCTTATTTAGACAAAAGGGGGAGTACTTTGGGAACTCCTTCAGCCAATAGCCTTTAAGATACCAGTCCACGTGGGAGTGGTCTCTTATACTATAAATGCAGCTGTGAATCATGCACATGCTTTCTTTCTTCTAGCTGCTGGGTTTGGTTCCTGTTCCCTGTTCGTGTAGAGGGCTGTGATCTGAGTCTACCTCTAAATAAATAACTCTTTATTATACTCAATTCTGAGCTAGTGTGGGATTACTTTATAGCATCCATCTTCACCTGTGAGTGTGTGCACATGTGTGAAGATATATGTGTGTGATTGCATGTATAGTTCAGAGACTGATGTTGAAAGTCTCTTATTCATTCCTTGCCTTAGTCTTTGAAACAGGCGCCCCCCCCCTCTCTCTGTCTCTCTCTGTCTCTCTACCTGTCTGAGGTTCAGGATGTAGCTCTCAGCTACTTCTCCAGGACCAGGTCTTCCTCTCTGCTGCTAAGCTCCTCACCATGATGGTCAAGAACTAATACTCTGAAATCTGAAATTGTAAGAAAGCTTTCACTTATAAGTAGCCTTGGTCATGATGTCTGTTCACAGCAATAGAAAAATAGTAAGCCACAGTCCTTCTTACTGAACCTGGAGCAGACTGATTTGGTCATTCGATCTGGCCATCAAGCCCAGGGGTCTATCTCCATTTTCCTAAGCATGGGGGTTATAGGCATATACGCCATCACACTGGGATTCTGTATAGATGTTGCAGATTTGAACTCATGTCATCAGGCTTGGCAGCAAGCACCTTTGCCCACTGAATCATCTTGCCAGTCTCAGGTTAAGTTTTGAACAACACAATGCCTATGTCTTGGGAACACTTTGGATATCACTACTGCAGTGGTTTGACAGAAAATGGCCTGCATAGTTCCATAGGGAGAAGCACTATTAGGAGGTGTGGACTTGTTGGAGTAGGTGTGGCCTTGTTGGAGGACGAGTAGCACTGTGGGGGTGGACTTTGAGGTCTTCTTTGTTCAAGTTATGCCCATTGTGGCACACAGTCTTCTGCTGCCTGCAGATCAAGATGTAGGACTCTCAGCTCCTTCTCCAGCACCATGTCTGCCTGCATGCCACCATGCCCCACCATGATGGTAAGGAACTCAGCCTCTGAAAGTGTAAGTGATCCACCCCAATTAAATGTTTTCCTTTATAGGAGTTGCTGTGGTCATGGTGTCTCTTCACAGCAATGAAACCATAGCTAAGACAGCTACTATGATGTGGGGGAAAGGAGGCACTGTACTTCCTTTAGGTGAAGATGCGAATGATAGGTGATAGGTCTGTGCACAGGACTCCTCCCCAGCAGCCCAGCATGACCTGGAGAAACCCACCTTGTTACACTGCTCTAGTTTGACAAGTAAATTCTCGAAGGTCCAAGTCACCAGTACATGATCAGCAGACTCTCCTTGGCCAAGCTTTAACTTCCCTGAGCCTCAGTTTTTTTCAGCACAGGATGAGGTAAGAATCATAGCACTTACTTCATAGGGCCATGTCGAGGTTTTAAAGATTTTTGAAAGAAGCATCCAATCCAGGGATAGAACCACTGGGGCTGGTGAACATGCCCCAGAGCAAGGATGGGAGAAACCCCATCTTGTGTTTATTCTGAACTCCTACCTATATGGTTGCCCTCCCCCTGGAACAGCCAGGTGTGTGTTGCCATAGAAACCTTTCAGTGATAATGCTCTTAACTTGGCTGATTTTTTTCTTCCTAAAATAACCACCTCCTCAATCAAGTGATGCTTAGGCAAAGCAGTTAGATAAGTGGGATTGTTTTACCATCATTAACTTTTGAGTGAGACACCTTCTTGGGGAATTTCCATCACCTAGAAACAGGCAGCTAACAGAAATGAAATGGCGGGTAATGATGATTGTCTTAGCTACTTTTCTAGTGTATGACAAGACACCATGACCAAGGTAACTCATAGAAGAAAACACTTCATTTGTGGACTCATGGATCCTGAGGGTTACAAGTTCATGACATTCATGGCATCAGGCAGGCAGGCATGGTGCTGGGGTAGTAAATGAAGGTTCACATATAATCCACAAGTACAAGGCATAGAGGGAGGCTGTGGGGGAGAGGGAAAGGGAGAGAGAGGGGGGGGCCTGGTATGAGCTTTTGAAACCACAAAGCCCGTACCCAGTGGCATGCCTCTTCTAACAAAGCCACACCTAATCCTTCCTAAACAGTTCACCTACTGGGGACCAAGTATTCAAACACATGAGTCTATGGTGGCCATTCTCATTCAAACCACCAAGACTACAATGAGGACGCTGATGTGGTGGTGCTGATGATGGGGCTCACTGTTATGGTAACGCTGATGATGGTCATGATGATGCTCTGCTGCTGGTGTAAGCCCTTCTGCTGCATCTCACATGATAGATACTGAGCTTACTACCAAATGCAACCTTGACAAGAAGTGGTAGAGGTTAGGACACTGAGATCAGGGCGATGTTTGTTGGGATGGGCTTGAGTTTGGATGCCAGGTGCCATGTTTTACCTACCAAGCTCTTCTACTTCTCAGGAAACCCCAGAGGAAAAAAGACATGGAAAGAAAGCTTGCTTTGTCTTTGGCCCTAGCAACCAAGCCATTGATTGGACAGTCTTTTCCAGGTCACTTCTGAAGCCACAAATCCTACCATCTGCCTGTGAGAACTGGCTCTTTCCTGGGTGAGACTTGCAGCTCCAAACAAAATCCTTGGTTGTTTCCTGTATCCCAAAGAAGTAAGGAAAAGGCTGCAACCCCATCTGTGCCTGTCCCTTCTACATGGCTTCTAATCTCTTGCAGACCTACAGCAGTCGTCACAGGCAACTGGAATGAGGAAGACATTGACTTTCACCTTCAAGATGACAGACCTGGATTCAGACTGCATGCTTGCTGCTTCTGAGTCCACGTCAGCCTGTGTGAGCCTCCGTGCCTTGACTTACCGGCTTCTAAAATGGGTGCAGAGTCTGGGGATGTAGCTTACAGATAATGTGTAGGTATAAAGCCTTGGGTGCCATCCCAGCACTGCCAGAAAAGGAAATGGGTAGAGGCGAGTTAGCAGATAACTGTGATCAATGGTTGGCAAATGCTTAAGGCTGGTGGGTGTGATCTGAATTAGGGTACACGAGTACTGGTGCTAAGGGCGCTCGGAACTAGCGCTGGACAACTGTATGACATAGATCATGGCAGGGTCCCTGGGGAGTGGTTGTCAAGGCTAAAAACTCCAGGTGCCTTTCGGAAGCTGTCCTCTCATTCATTCATAAAGCTCGACTGCCACCTCGTGGTGAGAACTGTTGCAGGCCCCAGTGGGAGCACTAGATGAGGGAGATGTTCTCCAGCCTTGGATTACAAGGGGGGGGGGGGCACATCTCTGGGGGTCTTTTCCTGGTGATCTTGAAAGTGGGATCAGGAACAGAGTCCAGCGTTAGGACTACAGCTATGTCTGCAGAGGGCTCGCCTGGCACCAAGAAGCCCTGGCTTCAGTCCCTAGTACCACATAAACTAGATGTGGTGTTGGGGCTATAACTCTAGCACACAGGAGGTAGAGGCAGGTGGACTGTAGGTTTAGGTCAGTCTCAGATATCTAGTGAGTTTGAGGTCAGCTTGAGCTAAAAAACTGAAAGGCACACATATCAAAGTCATGTTTACCAATGAAGGACTAGACAGGAAAGCATGTTTACCAAGGGACATGGAAATCCCAGGGTGGCGGTGGAAGATGAGATATGATTTCTATGAGACATAAACCCAGTAATTATCCTACACGGCATAAACATGGTTTCCATGGCGATTATCACCCCATGCAGGAAAACATAGTGTGGTTTTAGTTTCATGGTGCTGTAAACACATTCTAGTCAATGGTGTATAGAAACACTCTGGTCAAGGTTTTGGTCAGAGGCCACCTTGCTCTTCATTTCTGGGAATTGAGTCGCTCTTCTTTATGCTTCCTGGCATTATGATTGGAAAGTTGCTCAATTTACTATGAGGTTCTCTCTTCACAGACCTGTTCTTAAGTTAAAACAATGTCAATGGAGAGCACTTAGCACAACCTAATTTCCCGAGTCTCCTAACAGTGTAGCAAAACATCAGTAGTCCCATTTTAAAGCTGAAGTGTAGTCCCATGTTAGGGACTACATGCAGGCAGTGTTTTCCTGTCTCTACTCCCCAGTACCAAATAACCAACTCAGATGCTGAATACGAATGACAAATGCTCAGTAATAAGCTCAGGCTTATTACTAGCTAACTCTTACATTTAAATGAACCTATATCTATTAATCTATGTATTTCCACATGGCTCGTGGCTTTACCTGTCCTCTAGCATGTCTTGCTTCCTGAGCAGCTGGCTGACCTCTGCCCTAACTCCACCTTCCTTCTTCCCATCATTCTCAGTTTGACTTTCCCCCCAACATTCTGCCTAGCAACCAGCCTGTCAGTTTTTTATTAACCAGTGAGAGTAATACATAGTCACAGTATACAGAAGGATCATTCCAGAGCAACTATATGCACTTGCATCAGATGCCTGTTGGGTGTAGTTCCTTAGTGAGATGTGGAAGCCCCTTCCCCATGTCTATGTGGCTCCCAGTAAAATACTCAGCAGACACAAATGATCTGATAGACACAGCATCAGGCTTTCCAATATCTTTCTAGAATCTTTGGGTCAAAATTGTTTTTCTAAATTGGCTATGGAGCCATATTCCAAAAGAATGGTTGGTTTGATTCACTTGTCTCAAAACTTGTCACTTGGTAGAAGATCGCTTTTGGGGTGTGTGTAGTAAGTTTATTTTTATCTTCTTATTTTTCCCTCTCCAAAACAGGGTTTCCCTGTATAGCCCTGGCTGTTCTGGAACTCACTATGTAGTCACTCAGAGATCTTTCTGTCCCTACCTTCCAATATTTTATAATTTTAATCAGAAAACAAAACAAAGTAAACAAACAAACAAACAAACAAAAGCCTCGGGAGGTTGGAATGGTGGCTCAGCAGTTAAGAGCACTGGTTGTTCTTCTCAAAGACTCAGGATCAATCCCCAACACTCACAGGGTGTTTCAGAACTGTCTGTGAGTCCAGCTCCACAGCATGGGATGCTCTGCTATCTCTGTGGGCACTGCATGCACACGGTGCTTAGACATACATGCAGCAAAAACACTCAGGCACATTAACATGAAACCACCTCAGAAACAACACATTGGTTATAACAAAATATGTGCACACAACACGAGCCCTAACGTTGTACAGTTCTCCTTCTCTGGGATTAATGGTGCATAGCAGTGTGGTGTGTAAGTTGTGTAATGCATGTCACTCTCAGCCATCCAGTGAGTTTGAGGCCAGCTTGACAGGGAACACCTATCAAAGTCGGACTTACTTTACCAATGAAGGACTAGACAGGAAAGCATGTTTACCATGTTAATAAGTTACCACATTATATCATGTGGGTAAGTTACTTGGAGTGTTGGATAGCTTGGCAGTAAATATTCAGACTCTGGAACTATATGTCCTGGGTTCGAATCCTTACTTCATACCTCAGGACAGATATATGACCTTGGAGAAGTTCTCCAGACCCCTGACTGCAGTTACCTCATTTACAGTTTCAGGACAGCACTTTCTACCTCCCATGGGTGTGATGGGCACTGAGCTTTGTGAGGTCCCTCAGAGCTGTTCCAATGAGCCTGCTGGTGCGTCTTTGGTATGATGCGGAATCTTAAGGGTATCAGGTCTGCCTGGGAGAAGCGAGTCCCTAGGAGAGAGCAGTGGAAGGCTCTACTGGGACCCTGGCTCCTGTGTGTGCTCTGCTTCCCAGCACACTTTTCCACCATGGTGGGCTGAGACCCCAGAAACCAGGGACCAAAATAAGCTTGTAACCCTTTAAGTTATTTCTGTTGGGCTCTGTGGTCACAGTGACTTGAAGTCAGGACTAAAGGGGGGCACAGAGAAGGACACTGGCATCATAGTTACATTGATTCTATAACATTTGTCTTCTTTCCTTCCTTCCTTCCTTCCTTCCTTCCTTCCTTCCTTCCTTCCTTCCTTCCTTCCTTTCTTCCTCTCTCCCTCTTTTATCTATCATCTATCTATCTATCTATCTATCTATCTACCTACCTATCTATCATCTATCTATCTATCTATCTATCTATCTATCTATCTATCTATCTATCATCTACCTGTCTGTCTGTCTATCTATCTATCTATCTTCGGTCTATCTTGAAGCAGAGTTTCTCTGTGTTATCCTGGCTGTCCTGGAGCTCACTACATAAACCAGGCTGGTTTCAGACTCTTAGAGATCATCTGCCTCCCAAGTGCTTGGATTAAAGGTGTGCACCACCATGCCCAGCCTTTCTTTTCTTTTTCTACTGAGACAGGGTGAACCTCATTATGTAGCCAGGCTAGCCCAGGGCTAACAGTGTTCCTGCCTCTGCCTCCCAAGTGATCTGATTGCAGGTGTGTGCCACCATCTTTGCTAGGAGCCTTCTGCCCTAGGATGTTCTGAAGTCAGGTTTTCCCTGGGGTTTGGAGGCGAGGCGTGTGAGGGAAGAGCATGGCTGAGGGCAGTGAGTTCACATCATGAGCACAATTTTGTGCTCCCAAGCCTGGGTCAGTATTCTCCAGGTGCGTCCTCCAAGGCCAAGTATTGAGGATGGGAGGATCTTGTGTTCCCATTCTCAGCCTCCATTCATGGCCGGCCGAGTCTCAGAGTGATGAACAGGTTTGCTGCACTTCCAATTGATGAAGGCTGCAAAGCTGTTTTTCTGTTTGTTTTTTTATGCATGTGTGTGTGTGTGTGTGTGTGTGTGTGTGTGTGTGTGTGGTGCTCATGGAGTCCAGGAGAGGTCACTGGTTCTCTGGGAGCTGGAGCTACAGGCCATTTTGAGTTGCAGATGTGGGTGCTGGAAACCCAAGTCAGGCTGTCTAGAAGAGCAGTGAGCACTCTTAACTGCTGAGTCATGTCTTCAGCCCACTCAAGTGTGCTTTAATGCTCTTAACAATGCTGCTCAATGTCTCCAAGTCCTTTCTGTGGGAAATCCATTTCCAGTCGGTGGCTATCCGTCACGCTGTTACCTTTCTGAGACACACCCTAAGGTAGCCCAGGCTGGCTTCTATCTCACTACACAATCAAGGATGACTTTGAGTTGATGCTCCTGCATCAATTAGAAATCCCACTTTCTAAGTACTGGTGCACCACTGTGCCTGGTCTATGTGATGTTGGGGCTTGAACCTAGGGCTTTGTGCATGCTAGGCAAACTCAACAAAATGAATCATCCCAGGCCCTCCTAACATAGGCTTTAGTCACTGAGGGTGGCTATGCCCCTGCCGATTACCCCTCCAGTACCTTCCCGCCATTGCACAAATCAGATTCTCTGAACATCATCAGCTGGGATTGACAAGTCTGTGTCCCTGTGGGAACCCAGCTGAGTCACACATCCCTAGGCTTCAGAGTGATTTCCGAGGGCAGCACAGAACCTAGGCATGAGGCCATTTGACTTCTCGAGTTTCTTTTGGGACAGGGGACCAAGCACAAATTATTTCATGTAGCGAGTACTTGCCTTTTGTACAGGAGGCCATGGAGCCAGTGAAACAGCATAGATCACCAGGCCCATGGTGTGCCAGCTGAAAGGGCTCCCGAACCAACAAACCACACCAGAACAGTACCTCAGCCCTTGAAACATCTCCAGCATCAGAACCTCCAATCACCCACTGGAGATACTCATGGTGCCCTGGAGAAAGGAGCCTTACTCTTTACAGATGAATTTGAGCTTACAGCAGGCCAGGGCACTTGCCAGAGGCCACCTGGGTGGTATGTAACAGATCCAGGACTTGGGTCTGGGTCTACCCAGCTGGAGTTGGTATGTATTATTAGAACGTCTAGTCTTCCTGTCTCCATCTCCCAGATGCTGAGATTATAGGTGCACCATGTCCAGATTATACATATTTCTTTAGATAGTGGTAGTACATGTGTTCATATTGAGGCCATAGGTCAGTACTGAGTGTTGCTCCATAGGACAACACCTAGCATGTTTTTTTTTTTTAATTTAAAATGTATTAATTTACTTAGAGAGAGACAGTGTGTACTACACAAATGCCATGGCATGTATGTGGAGGTCAGGGGACAACTTGCCCGATGGGTCCCTTCTACTACATGGGTCCTTGGGGACTGGACTAAGGGAGTTCAGGTGCCTTTAGCTGTGGAGTCATCTCACTGGGCCCTATCTTGTTTTGTTTTCTAAAATATTTTATTTTATAGGTATACATGTGCTTTGCCCGCATAT
>NW_026067891.1:10227887-10294213 GCF_014885135.2 Alexandromys fortis | reverse complement strand
ATATCATATGTGTATACTGTCTGCAAAAGTCAGAAGTGGGCACCAGATCCCCTAGAACTAGAGTTACAGAGGTTGTGAGGTGCTGGGAATCAAACCCAGGTCCTCTGCAAGAGCAGCCACGATCTTAGCTGCCAAGCCGTCTTTCCAGCTTTGTTTTTTTCTGAAATGGTCCCTCACTGGCCTAAAACTTACCTTGCATGAAATTACCTGGCGCGAGTGAGAGGAAAACACAAAACACCCAAAAAAAACCCGCTTAGGTATTTATTTATAGGCCTGGTGAGGTCGGTGTACACAGAGAGGAGCTTTTAAGGGCCAGCTTTTAAGGGCAGCCTAGCGCATGCACATAGCGGGTGATGTGATTATGATGGGGTTATGTAGACGCTGGAATTCACGCATGTGTGCCAAGGCTCACATAGTTGCGTCAGATGTAGGTGATGCCACCATGCCGCACGTAGGTCATTCAGGGTCCTTTAAGATCCCCCGGGAATATTAGGCACTTCTGCCTGAGGGTTTGTCCACACGTGCGTGGCCCTAGAACCCGGAAATGTCAGCCACGCAGTGTGGCTGAATCATTACAATGCAGGCTAGGCTGTCTGGTCTGGGAGGTCCAAAGATCCTGTTCTGACTCCCCAGACTTGGGATTGCAAGTGTATGCCACAGTGCTTTACATGGCGATGCTGGAGACCAAACTCTCCTAATGCTTATACTGTACTGACTGTTGTTGAGACAAGGTGTCAACAGGCTGATCCCAAAGCAGTCAAAGACGACCCGGGCCTTCTGATTGTCTTCCTTCCACCTTCCCAGTGCTGGAATTAAAGACATGAGCCTCGCCGGGCAGTGGTGGTGCACGCCTTTAATCCCAGCACTCGGGAGGCGGAGGCAGGAGGATCTCTGTGAGTTCGAGGCCAGCCTAGACTACAAGAGCTAGTTCCAGGACAGGAACCAAAAGCCATGGAGAAACCCTGTCTCGAAAATCCAAAAAAAAAAAAAAAAAAAAAAAGTGCCTGGTTTTATGCAGCACAGGAGACTGAACCCAGGGGTTTTATGTATAATATGCATATGATATGCAAGCACTCTAGCGACAAATTCAAATCCCTGGCCCTTGAGTGTGCCTATAACCAGGAATGACACATTGCAGCCTTGGTATTACCCGTGTGCTCTGGACCAGAGTCAAGGAACATATGAGCATGTTAATTGAGAGTGAGGCCGCTATCTAGGAACCAGGTTAGAAATGGTAGCATCTGGAACCACACTGATCCATACATAGTCATCTGAGAAGCTGGTGCGGGAGCAGAGGGATAGGGATAGAGGACCCCGTTTTGTTGATTGAACACGTGGTTTTCTGTTCAGGCTATGGCTGAGCAGCCGCATCATCTCCTTGGGCCATATTTTTCTCTGAAAATGTTAGAATGTGTCAAGAAAAAAATTGAGTCCAATGACTTGGGTTAATTATGTACCATGCATCTCAATGGTTTGATGATTTTGAAATACCACTGCAAAAAGGTCTGACAGAGGCTCCCTGGAGGCTGTAACACAGGCTGGACTGTGACGTGATGCTCTGATGGCACTGTGAATTAGCCAAGAGGAATTCTGGGCTGTCAGAAGGAAGCTCTTAGGATGAGTGGCTAAGACATAAAAGTGGCTTGCCCTCATGAGCTGGGTGAAGAAGCTGGCACAGTTCTACTGCTTGGGGACAATTATACATATTGGATGGTCTGCAGAGTGCTAGAGACCTGTCACTCACTGGTCTCCTCTCTGGTTCTTTTCTTTGGTTTTGAGACAGGGTCTCTCTATGTAGCCCTGGCTGTCTTGGAACTGTGTAGAGAAGGCTGGTCTCAAATTCACATAGATCTGCCTGCCTCTGTCTCTCAAGTGCTGGGATTAAGAGTGTGCACTGCCATGTGAGGCCCTTTGTGGGGTCATCTTGAGGAACACTGTATTTTAGAGGGGCAGTGTGTGCTGGCATATGTACTTGTTAATATGGATGTTACATGTGTACACAGGCATGTGAGGAGGCCAGAGGCTAATGCTGAGTGTCTTTCCTCTGTCAATCCCTCCCTTTAGTCTCTCACTGAACCTGAAGCTCGCTGACTGGCTAGACTGGCTGGCCAATGAGCTTCCAGGGTTTGCCTGTCCTCTTCAATGCATTCTACCTAATTTTGCTATAAGGGCTTTCACAGAGCTTGGCGCTCACTTCTTTGTCTTGGTTGGATGCCAATGAGCTCCTGAGATCTGCCTGTCTTTGCCTGTCCACTCTCTTCTGTAGGGTTGTGCCTAGATTTTATGCCAGTGTGGGAATCTGAACTCAGGTCAGTGCTACAAGCAGCCATTTCACCAGACCAGACTTACTTTCACTCTCCTGCCTCAACCTCTTGAGTGCTGGCGCAGACCCCAGCCCTCAGCACAACTGATACCATGATGGAAGTATCATCCAGGCCTTGGAACCCAGCATGCAGGCACCAACATCTACCAAAATGAAAACAATGACCTAATCCTTCAATGTCCACCGGTCTGAGAAAGTACTAACCTTGCTTTCTGGCTTCTGTAGTTCTGCCTCTGGCTAACTGTTCTTGCTAACTGAGCTGCGTCAACCCAGGATGTGGGTGGAATGGCTCAGGGTGGCAGTTATGTCCCAAACACTCAGTGTAGTCACCAGCTGGCTAATCAAGACCTCTCCCCCCTGGTTTGGTTTTTTGAGACAGGGTTTCTCTGTAAAGCCCTGGTTGTTCTGGAACTTGCTCTGTAGATCAGGCTGTCCTTGAACTCACAGAGATCTGCCTGCCTCTGCCTTCTGAGTGCTGGGATCAAAGGTTGCACCACCACACCTTTCTATTTAAGACTTTCTATTGGCCTGAACCTGTGTCTGAGTAGTCTTCTCTGGTGGGTACCTCTTAACACTGGTATTACATCTATGTACTACCACGTCCATTTTATGTGGTGCTAGGGATGAATTCCAGGGGTCTGTGTATGTGCTAGACAAGTCTCCCACTAACTGAGCTAGATCTCAGCCCACCTCTATATAATTTCCAGTGGAACACAGGATTTTACACATGCTGGGCAAGTGCCTAGTCCAACTAGCAGAGGAAGTGTGAAAAGTGGTGATGTGGTCATGGCCCCACCCCCACAGGAAATAACCAGAGTGCAGCCTGACAGAACATTTGCTTACTTTGACCAAGTGGCTCGGGAGCACTTGGGAGCTGTGTGACAGGCATGAGACAGCCAAGCTACCACACTCTGAGCAACAATATTTTGGGGCTATTGCTGCAGGTAGTGATGGATCCTAGGAAATCAGCTTGGTTCATGCAAGGGCCACTCTCTGTGTTTAAAATGACAGCATCTCAGTACACAAGGGTTTGTTTTTATTGGAAACATATTAAGTGACAGTCAAGAGGTCACGCCTTTCAGAGGTGGCTCATGATGCTGGTTCCACTCTGATCTTCCAGAGCTCCTGCAACACAGAGATGACAGCGCTTGAGGACTCACAACACAGAACCAGGGATGGGGCCCTTCCTGTCCTTGAGGCTCTGGCCTTTACATGGTGGCTGTGTAGACCAAGTCTAGAACTAGCTGAAGGGATACTGGTATGTCACATGGTCACAAGGGACTGAAGGAATAGCAGCAAATGGCCATAGTCTTGCCATTTTGGGGACCTTAACTACTGTGTTCTGCAGCTCCATTTCCTGAGAAGGAAGAAAGGAGGAAGCACGAGAAAGATGGGCCCTTCCCTCTGCCCCTGCTTTCCCGTCTCCTGAGAATAAGGCCTGATCTCCACACCCATAAGGCAAAGAGAACAAAAGATGCCGGATGGACTTCTGTGAATCCAGCTCCTGGTAATTTTCAGGGTAATTTTGAGTTTTGAAATTTACTCTAAGTGCTGGGTTTAAAAGCCATAATAGCAGGTTCCTTGGCTAAAGATGGCATCCCAGATCTGCCAGTTCCTGGCTGGTGCATTAACTGAGGCAGTGGACAAGAGGTGCGTGGTTACAACTGCAGGAGGATGATCAAGGGCCTGGTGTGAGCCTCTGTGACTGGCCAGAGAAGCAGCAGCAGCTCCACAGAGCAGATGCAGCCATTAGTAAGATGGTTAACGCTGTCAGTTGACAGGATCTAGAATCACCTGGGGAACAAACCTCTGCGCATATCTGTGGTGGAGTTTCTGTACTGGGTTAGTTAAGGTAGGAAGACCCATCCTAAATGTGGGTGGCACTGTACCATGGGGCTGGGGCCCTTGACTTAAAAAGGAGGAAGCCAGCTGAGCACCGCATTCACCTCTTTGCTTTCTGACTGTGGATGCACGTGACCAGCTGACTCACACTCCCGCGGTTATGACGTCCCTCAAACAGGGGCCAAATCCCAGCCTCTCTTCCTGCCATGCTCTCATCAGACTCCCCCCCCCCCCCCCCCCCCCCCCCCCCCCCCCCCCCCCCCCCCCCCCCCCCCCCCCCCCCCCCCCCCCCCCCCCCCCCCCCCCCCCCCCCCGGGCCTGCCTTCCCACCTGCAGAACTCCCAGAACCTTCCTCCGATTTACTGCTCCCCAAATGACCTTCTGCTTTGTTAGGGCTTGACTTTGGAATGTCTCCTACAGGATCCTGGGTCTGAATCCTTGGTCCCCACCTAGAGGCACTGGTCAGGAAGGGTGTGAAACCTTGAGGAGGAAGAGGAAGTGGGCAGGCTGGCCCCACTTCCTGTTCACTGCTTCCTACAGTGGGTGCAATGTGACAAGCTACCTCCTGCTCTTGTGGCCTAGTCGTCCCTTACATGGTAGCTGAACCCTCTTGAAATGTGACCCAGGAGAAACCTTCCTCTTGATGATGGAAGGAGGAGGAAGGAGGAAAGTAACCGACGCCTGCCCTCTAGCTTCCTCTGGAGTCTTAGTTGCCCACAGAGAAGAACTGCTCTGGCCGGGTGACTGCTGAGAATGGGCTGGCTCAGGGACCAGAGACAATGTTAAACCTGCAGCCTCTCCTGGGAGACCATGGAAGGACGGTCAAGCTGGCTCAGTGCTTGGTTTCCCACCACCCTCACGGGGCTGCATCTACCAGCTGCCGGATGCGCTCGTAGATGAGCAGCTGCGGGAAGGAGGCTTCCACAGGCTCCACCATGAAGCGCAGTCTGCCATCAGCCAGCTTCTCCAGGGAGTCCAGGGAGGCACGGAAGTGATCGTAGGCTTCACATGTGACGTCCAAGTGTCTCAGTGTGAAGTTGAACCTGTGGATTGAGCAGCAGCAACACACTCATCACGACCAGGAAGGGCTCTGCTGCAGCCTCACAGCTTGCTTCCCACTTGGTGCCTGGCGAGTCTGGATTTAGTGTCTATTCTACACCAGCCTTTGAGCAAATTCCTCCAGAGGAATTCCTGCATGGAAGCCAGGTTTTCTGGAAGGGCTATTGTCTCTACTCTCAGATGTGGCCATAGGGAGCTGAGGTCACCTGCCAAGACAACACCCTGGAAAGGCAGATACACATCTTGAATTGTTGCAAACAGATTCCAAGGCAGATTTGCTGGCTGGGTGTTGTGCGTATTATCTACGGGAAGGGCCAGTGAGAGGCTGTGGAACAGGGAACCTGTAAAATGATTTACCTTGAATCAAACTGTTCACCGTCTCCTTTTCTTTTTGCACGCGTATGCAGCAGTGTTTTTATGTTTGTGTGTGTTGCGTGTACATGTGTAAATGTGGAGGCCAGAGGCTGACATTTTTTTCTATCTTGTATGCCGAGACAAGGTCTCTCTCACTTGGCCCTGGGTTTGTGATCTGGAGGCCACCACACCTAGTTGGCACTTTCCTGAGTGCTGGGGATGCTCATCTTGTTTAGTAAGGGCTTCACATGTTAAGCTATCTCCACAACCCTTTCTTCTTTCCAAATTTTTTATTGTAAAAAATTTCAAACACCCAGATAAGCAAGAACTAGATAGGAAATTACTTTGAAGCCATCGGCCAGCTTCTGCCACCACCAACTCTTTCTTAGCCACTCTGTCTTTCCAGAATCTCAACCACCTTCCTCATCAACAAGCAAATAGCAGACTTCCCAGCATTTCTCCAGCAAACACATCTGCACATATCTGGAAAAGATAACGATGCTTTCCTCAAAACAAAATTAATAACCTTTTTTTGTTGTTGTTATTTGTGTTTGTTTGAGACATGGTATGGTATCATGGTAGCCCAGGTTTGCTATGTAGCCAAAGCTGGCCATGAGTTCTGATCCTTCTGCAACCATCTCCCAAGTGCTGGGATTACAGCTGTGAGTCACTATGCCCAGGCACACAATAACTCTAAAATGTCATTTACAGAACTCAGCTTTTCCTGCCTGCCCTAAGTCTCTTGTTCACAGTCTATGGAAGGAGGAAGAAAAGATGGGCCCTTGCTTTTATGGGACACTGTGTGAAGGAGGAAGTTGGTGTTACTGCTGTGGAAGAGGCAGAGCTGAAACAGAGATACTCTGCAGAGGTCCTAGCAGAGGGCACAAAGACAATACGAGGGGACATGTGGCTTCCACAAAGAAATTCTCTCATTCCTACTTTTACTAACCATTTCATTTTTTCTCATTTTTAAGTTTTATTGAAGACACAGAAACACAGAAAAACCAAGTGTAAGTGATACTAATGGTAGGTCTTGACGATAACAGCCTTAGTATGTGGAAACGACAGGAAGTGGGGCAAGTGGTGAGGGGCCTGGTTTCAGGCAGGTCCTCATCTGGCACTACCTCACTGTGGCTTGGAGACAGCACCCTAGCATCTCTCCATGTGAAAATGGGGCCATGCTGGCTGTGTCTGGCAGAAGTTTAGCACAGACTAAAAGAGGGATGATATGAGGGTGTGCCCAGCCCAACACACAGCGGGCACAGGTGCAGGATGAGATGAGGGTGTGCCCAGCCCAACACACAGCGGGCACAGATACGGGGTGACATGAGGGTGTGCCCAGCCCAGCACACAGCAGGCACAGATACGGGGTGACATGAGGGTGTGCCCAGCCCAGCACACAGCAGGCACAGATACGGGGTGATATGAGGGTGTGCCCAGCCAGCACATAGTGGGCACAAATACGGGGTGATATGAGGGTGTGCCCAGCCAGCACACAGCAGACACGGATACAGGGTGATATGAGGGTGTGCCCAGCCCCCCGCACACAGCGGGCACAGGTGCAGGATGATATGAGGGTGTGCCCAGCCCAGCACACAGCGGGCACAGATACGGGATGATATGAGGGTGTGCCCAGCCCAGCACACAGCGGGCACAGGTGCAGGGACCCCACGGTGAGGGTGCAGCTGGGGCAGCGGAGCTCACCTTTTCTCCACTGACAGGATGGCGGTGCAGGCATTTTTCAGTCTGTGGACGAGTCGGGAGAGCGTGTTAAACAGGGCATCGGTTAAGTCATCATCGTAGAACACTAGGGAAAGAAGTGTGTGGGGAAAAGGTGTGCCTTCAGAGGTTACTGCCCACACAGTAGCAGCTGTGGAGGAATGTTCTGGAAAGGAGCTTCACGATGGCTCTAAGAGTGTCGGGAGACTAGTTCTCTACATCCTAGCTGCAGTCTTTCACAGCAAGAGCCACTAATGTTCCACAGGGCAGATCACAGCAAATCAGTCAGCCTCCTCAGGTGGGCGGTGTTTGCTGAGACCTTCGCAAGGACAAAGAGGATTATTTGACTTCCCCAGCATTGTTTACATGTACTGTGAGCATTGAGCGTGCACCTGAGCCTATAGTCACCTCTACTGCTTGACATCGGGCAATTATCTGAAGACAGGTCTTTGTCAGTTCTGCTGTGGTCTGACAGTTGCACAAAACAGGAGCTTGGTAAGGTGGGGTGGCGACTTTGGGGGAAGACAGCTGGCCACTGTTCATCTATGAGTAGCTCCCATCTTACTTATCAAGATGAAGCTGAGTGCATCACTCTTAGGGCTGCTGGTGCCTTTCAGGTACTAATTTGACATCTCTCTGAAGAAATCATTCAGAGCAGGTGAGGATTTGGAGGGGGGGTCTCTTCAAACACCAGGACTGGCAAAGTAACATCCATATGAGGCAAGAAAAAAATCCATTTCCACACAACTCAGTAGCCAGCGTTGGTTCATATCCTTGAATCTGACCATGGGCAGGTTACTTTAGACATATTTAAGCCCAGTACAACTTTGAGAAAAGGTTTCCTGGAGACAGTCATCACAATGAAGCTTAAGGAGTGAACACATCGAAACCTTTGCAAAGTGCACGTGACCAAGTACTTGTCAGGAGAACGGCTCTACAGCTTAGGGGCCCAGGGGAGGTCTGGACATGTGACATCACCTCTGCAGATGGGTTCTACGGACTGAGAAACAAAGCTCAAGATAAGGATCTAGGAAGCAAGAGCCAGGGGTAAACAGAACAGTTTGGGGGATTCGGGTGTGGCCTGGCCCACAGACAACACAGATCAGCAGGCTGTTAACTATATCCACTTTCAGGTTTCTGGGCAGAAAACAGGTTTATGGCTCTCCGTTGAGGCGCTAGCCCTGCATGTTTAACATTCCTGGTTTCCCTACTGCTTATCTGTGAGCACAAGGAGTTTGTGCCCTCTGCAGGAACAGAGGTATATGTCACAGGTATTGCCGAGGATACAGGATGACAGAGAACCACTCACCTTCAGCTGCAAACAGCACAGTGGTGTGATCGTACAGGTCATTGATGTCCTCCTCCGACCAGCTGAAGGGAACTTTGGGATCTAGCAAAGAAGAGAAGACTGAGCGGCCATTCCTTTCTCTGGTGGCCACCAGTTCTAACTGGAAACTGATCAAAGGAAGCTTCAGGACAGGACAAGAGACAAAGCTGAGCTGGGTGTGGTGGTACACCCTGGTAATTCCAGCACCCAGGAGGCAGAGGCAGGCAGGCCTTTGTGAGTTCAAGGCCAGCCTGGTCTATTATCTATATATTGAGTTTCTGGCCAGCCACTGCTCCCTAATGAGGAAAAAAGAAAGAAAAAGAAAGAAAGAAAGAAAGAAAGAAAGAAGGAAAGAAAGAAAGAAAGAAGGAAAGAAAGAAAGAAAGAAGAGAGAGAGATAGATGGGGCTGGAGACAGGATGTCTTGCACCTTAGGGACAGCCACACAGTTAAAGGGCACCCTTCCCGCCAATGAGGGTTAAAGGGCACCCTTCCCGCCAATGAGGGGCAAGTGGGCTCTGTCCTTACTTGGCACTTGGTCAGGAGCTCTGTGAGAACATTATCTGTCTACCACCACCCAAATTTACTGTATGAGACCATGAGAGAGGTCACATCACTCTGCTTTCAGTTTTTGTGTTTACAGAAAGGCTACTAAGACCTTTCTCAGAAGATGGCTGGGAAGGTCAAGAGTCAAGGACTCACAGCAGAGTGCTGGGGAGGTGACAGAGCTTCCTCATTGACAGGAAAAACAAATCTAAACTCTCCCAGCCACCCACTCACTGGGCTTTCTGGAAAGCAGTTAAGATCCAGAGGTCACAGACCTGGAATTACAGCCTGGCATCTTGAGCGCTAGTCTCCACTAACCATCCCCTCTACCCGTGACCCAGAGGAGGTATGAGAGCAGCATGCAGTCAGAAGCCTGTGGAGGGAACCCTGCAAAAGATGTGCAATTGTGGAGGCGGCCCTACTCGTGGCTCACTTAGGCCACAGAGCTGAGACCTCTGGGCACCACAGAGGAGACACTGAACCGAGGTGACGCTGCAGGAGGCACACACCTGTACAGAGGTTGTCTTTCAGCCAGTCCAGCTCCTTGACCTTAATCACGCCATCTGCAAAAAAGCAGACGGAACTCCCGAACTGAACACAAGTGGGGAAAAGCACCCGACTCTCCCATAATCCTCACCATCTACAGGTAGCTATCTTCCCCAGCTCTTCTGTCAACCCCCATCTCCCCACATGCTCTCAGTGCTCAGTGCCGGTGACTTTAGACACGGGATATAAACATCTCTCAGTCCCGGCCCACCCCTGGAGACAGGGGCTGGCAGGTCAGCAGAGGACTCGAGACTGTGATTAGGGCATCACAAACGGGACAAGGCAAATGCATGGAGGAGGGCACGAATCTGTCTGTCAGCCCGAGGAAGTCAGGAGGGCTTCACTATGCCCAAGGCCAGGCCATCTATGTTCCAAGGAAACAGCTGCACCTTCCCTTCATCTGGAGCAAAGGAAAGCCACCCCAATACTGTGCCACTGGGTGACAGTGTTGCCTGCCCCCGACCCTCCCCCCACCTAATTCTGGCCCTCACCTCCAGTGGCAGTCAGATGACTGTTCAGGGCAACATTTCGTTGGCACATGGCCAGGAGGTCCGTGCCGACATCTAGAGTGACAGAAGGGGACACCATGACACATGGGCTTAGGATCCTCCTCTCCACCATTACCCATGGACTGTTAGCATCTCTGAAGGAAGCTGGATGACAAGTTCTGGATTATTTTAGGAACTTCCGTGCGAGTCTGATGTAATTTCAAATTTAAATGTTAAAACAGTAATCAGTTTGCCACACATAGGATCAGCTCATCACTGTAATTACCAGATGAGACACAAAGGTGCTCATCGCTGCAGCTGCCAAATGTGAGAAAGCACAGGGCGATTAGATCCTGGCGAGGGCTAAACAACATGATAAAAATGCTCTGGCTATTAAAAGTCACACTCAGAATAATTCTTAAGGACACAGGAACATATCCTTGAAGAAATATTTCTCAAGATTTTGGCTCTATGTGTGTATGAGTGTGTGCACTCACATTGATAGTATATAGTAACTACTTATGTTCTATTTATACTTTAGTGTATAGTAACTATACTATGTTCATACTCATAGTATATAGTAACTACTTATGTTCTATTTATACTTTAGTGTATAGTAACTATACTATGTTCATACTGATAGTATATAGTAACTATTTATGCTCTATTCATACTTATAGTGTATAGTAACTGCACTGTGTTCATATTCATAGTATAGAGTAACTATATTCTACTCATACTCTGTATATAGTAATTATATTATGTTCATACTCATAATATATAGTAACTATTTATATTATATTCATACTCATAGTATATAGTAACTGTACTGTGTTCATACTCATATATTCATATTATATTTATACCCATAGTATATAGTGACTATTTATACTATATTCATACTTAGTGTATAGTAACTACACTATGTTCATACTCATAGAATATAGTAACTATACTATATTCATACTCATAGTATATAGTGACTATACTATATTCATAATCTTAGTGTATAGAACTATACTATGTTCATGCTCATAGTATATAGTAACTATTTATACTATATTCATACTCATAGTATATAGTGACTATTTACAGAGATTTCAGTTATTCCTTAAGAGTATGCACTAAAAGGTGATGGAAAGATGGCTCCAAGGTTGAAATGCTATACTGTTCTTTCTTTTTTTTTTTAGGTTTATTTATTTATATTTTATGTGCATTGTGTTTTGTCTGCAAATATGTCTGTGTGAGGATGTCAGATTTTGGAGTTACAGTTGTGAGTTGCCATGTCGGTGCTGGGAATTGAACCTGATTCCTCTGAAGAGCAGTCAGTGCTCTCAACCTCTGAGCCATCTCTCCAGCCCACCACACTATTCTTGCGGAGGACTCAAGTTTGGTTCTCAGCACCCATATATGATGGCTTACAATCAATTGCAATTCCAGCTCCAGGGGCTCTGATGCCCTCTGAGGGCACCTGCCCCCCTCATCTGCACATACTCCAATGTACATAATGTAAGTTGGGCATGATGGAGCACACCTTTATTCCAGCACTTTGGGAGGCAGAGGCAGAAGAGTTTCAGGTCACTGGGAAACACAGTGAGCCTGCCTCAAAGTCAAAAGACAAATGAGCAAACAAAAAACTTAAAAAAAAGGAAAACATGTAAGAGTAAAAAGATAATAAATTAAGCTGGGCAGTGGTGGCGCACACCTTTAATCCCCGCAACTGGGAGGCACAGGCAGGAGGATCTTTGTGAGTTTGAGGCCAGCCTGGTCTACAAGAGCAAGTTCCAGGACAGCCAGAGCTACACAGAGAAACCCTGTCTTGAAAATAAAAACCCAAAAACCTTTAAAAAAAAATAAAAAAGAAAAGAAGAAAGATAATTACAAAAGACTATAGACTGTGACATAAATGCACAAGTATGCACATACCCACATGCGTGTGGGGTCAGAGCTTGCTGCCTGTGCTCTGGAAGTGCGTGTGCCCACAGCAGTGTCTAATACACTGCAAACTGCGGAGCCACGCTGGGGATTGTAACACGAGTGATTTTCATTTTCTGTTTTATACTCTATCCTAAGAACAAGCCCTGTTTCTATCATCAGATACCAATGATAAACTAGTGTGTGATGCCTATGAAGAGGACAGCTTGGGGGTTTCTCGGGATGTTTGCTTTCCCTCGGATGGTGACCAGAGAAAGGACACCCACACTGCATGCCCAGTGGTCTTGTGGCTATAGGGTGACACTGTGGTGGCTGGGTGTTAAGGGCCATTTGGACAAAAAAAGGGAGGGTGGCGAGAACCAGGGGAAGCTGGGGGACTGAGAAGCAGCAGTGTCCAGCTCCTGGTGACCTAGTTCAGTTTTACAGATGGTACACAGTATGGAGCCCACCGGTCCCTTATCCAGCCAGAGTCATTGCCTGTACAATAAACGGTGTGTGCCATGGTGGCCGCCACGATGCTGGCAAGTCCCGTGCCCGCCCCAAGCTCCAGCGCGGTGCATCCCTGGAAGAGGTCCCTTCTGAACAGGATATAGTCGGCCAGGAACAGGGCGCCCCGCCACACCTGCAACAGAGAGGACACAGAACCACAGGTGACTTGAGGTTCTGGAGAGAGAGACCCTCAGGGTTACAGCAAGTGGACAGGGCTTACCCACCTGCTTGCCTACATCCTCCAGGGGTGTGGCCATGGTATGCTCTGGACAGGATAGAAATCGAGAAACATCCATGGTGAAATGGAACTAGACAGAAGACAGAGGGAGGGTAATGTGGCAGTCTGCCAGCCTGGCTGGATGAATGGCAGAGTTAAATGACCAAAAGAGAAGCAGAGGCATGGACTATGCTGCCAAGTGGGAGCATCACTGAGGCCAGGGATGTGGTCCATTCCCCCTTAAGGTCACAGGATGACTGCCCTGTGGCCCAGGACCAGGGGGCACATCAGGTCTAAACACAGTTAAAGCCCACACATGTATCACACTATATGAACTGCCATTTTAAAACTGAAATAGATTTACATGCTAATTACAGCTACTTCCAAAAATGCTTTCTTATACTTACAACTGCACCAGAAGCTAACACAGCAAGTTTCAATCTATTTCTTTTTTTCTTTTTCTGAAATTCATGAGAAGCCAGGTGGTGGTGGCACGCACCCTTTAATCCCAGTACTTGGAAGGCAGAGGCAGGTGGATCTCTGTGAGTTCGAGACTAGCCTGGTCTACAAAGCAAGTTCCAGGACAGCCAGAGCTGTTACACAGAGGACTCTGTCTGGGGGCGGGGGAGGGAGTTTATGAGAAGAGTGATGGCTGGTATACACTCTGAATTCCAAAGTATCTCAACAAAATTCTGATGGTCGGAAGGAATGGTAACATGAGACAAAGGGAGAAAAAGAAACACTGCAGAATACTGTCTCTGTTGTGACAGGCCATCAAGAGGGGGAGGCAGGGTAGGCATCTAAGACAGGAACCTGGAGCAGTGCCTGACGCAGACTATGGAGGAATTATACTTATGGTTGGTTCCCCTATGGGGAGTGCTGCCTACCACGTCAATAGACAATCAAGAAAGGCAGCCAAATAAGAAGGGTCCTCCATGGTTCCTGCCGTGATTTCCTTCAGTGAAGGCCTGCGATCAGACACAGAAGCCAAACAAAGCCTCTCTGTCCTGAGCTGCTTTTGCTCATGGTGTCTGTCAGCAATGGAAAGCAAACTAGAATCAGGGAATCTATTAAATTGCAGACTTGCTAGTCTTCTGTTCATGTCAAAAATATTTGGGTTTTGGGGGATTCTGTGAGTAAGTGTGCCTTGATTCCTGGTGGCCCCAGGAATGGCAGAGGCAATAAGCATTAGACAGAGGATATAAAACTATAAAGGTTAAAGGGAGTACACTAGACCAAGGGGTGGCGGGCAGCTGTCGCTGGAGTAAACAGCACACATTCTGTCCTGTGCAGCGAGCTCCAGGGCTGTAGTTTTGGTGAGCCACCACCTGTGGTGGGATGGGCTTCCATGCTACAGCTGTCTGCTCCTGTAGTAACCCTCACCCACTCTTGAATAAACTCTAAAACTCATTGGTTCACTAAGTTAGACTTTGATGGCATCCTTACTTTGCTCTGTCATTGTCTTTAGTTCCCTATCTGGGATGAGTAGACATTTATTCATGTCTTCCTAGAAATAGTGCCACACAATACCTGGGGTCCTTAGACCCTTGCTCTGCCTGTTGAGCCCAGGCAGGAGGACTCACAGTGTTGTCTCTGAGTGTCTGTCAAAACCCCTCAATTGAACCTTATCACCTCCCCTTCTCACTGTCCACCACTGCCAGCTTCCAACCCATCTGACTGGCCCGCTCCAGGCTGCTGTCACCTGACAGCCCTCTCTCCTCCACTTTGGTTGCTGCACTTCCTATGGCTTCCAGTTTCCACTGAGCCCAATCAAGCATCCCACAGACTCTGTCCAGACCCCCACTCCTGTGCACTGGGTTAGAGAACAGGGGAGTAGGAGGCAAGAGCAGAGCTTTCTGGAGGAAGTGGTACCTGAGCTGGGACCTGGGCCCTTTGGAATATGCTAGAAGTAGAGGTTGGTAGTAAGCACCCAAGCACGAAAGTGCAGCCCAGCAGAGACCTAGAGGGGAGGAGAACATGTAAAAGTCTGGGGCTGTAAGGGTCAATGGTGGTGAGAGGTGAGTGGGGACCACGTCGTCTTAACTTATTAAGCTATCATCTGGACTCCATCCCCAGGGCAAGAGAAGACCTAAGGTCTGGAGCAGACTCTGCTGACTGCAGCATTGCCTGTTCCCAGCTCACTGGGGCCACTCTGAACCCAGAGCTGACAACACCCACATCTGTACTGTGACCCATAGGCACTGTGACACTGCCTTGGTGGCCAGAGAACAAGACCTTTATTTACCGATTTTGATGATGCTATGGGGGCAGCTCTCTTGCGCTCCATCTCCCACGAAGTCATCTTCCTCCTGAGCTAGAATCATAGGATGTACCTTGTCTCTTGCAGGCTCTGCTTGGTCGGGATCAGAAGCAGCCCGTGGTCTTCGCACCACATCCAGATCCCCATCCTCGTCCAGGGGAACACTCAACCCTTCTTGGATGGCGATGTCATCCCCAGCCTGGAGGGACAAATCCTCGTAACTGTGGCCACTTCCTGACCCAGCAGGAGATGTCTCCTGTGTGGAGACATCTCTGGGACCATTGTCCTCAGGCCCTGAGTCTGTCCATGAGTCCCGACTCCACAGGAGCTTGAACTGGGACAGGAAGACTGCAAGTGAGACAAAAACAAAGTGAGCAATGCCAAGGCTCTCACCTGGTTCCTCTTCTTGAGAAGTCAGACTGCTAACTGGAGATGCTTTGTTTTTTTCTTTGAGACAGAGTACCTTGTGGCCCAAGCTAGCCTCAAACTCATTATGTAGTCAAACGTGAGTCTAAAATTCTGGTCTTCCTGATTTTACTACCCAGTGTTTGGATCCTACACAAGCACCATCATGCCCAGTTTAATGTGGTGCTGGGGTTCAAACTTAGGGCTGTGTGTGTGCTAAGCAAGCACTCTACTAACCGTGCCACATACCCTGCAACCGGCTTTTAAAGGCCAGGTGGGGTGCACAGACTAAGCAACAGCAGGGGCTGCTTGGACTCGGCAGTGACCATCTGGTGAGTGTCTGTGCAGGCACCTGGCCTGTGTCATGTGATTAACTGCAGAGTCACCATGGAGATAGAATACCAGCTCATGTCATACACATAGACACTGAGCCTCAGAGGGTGAAGCTGGTTAAGTAGCCAAGGCAAGATACAAACCCTGGCTGCCTGGTGCTTCAGCAGCCTCCTCAGGAGGGCAGGGCAAGAACACGGACTATTCCTCACCACCGATGGCCAGAAAGTCACAGAGAGGGATTTCAGCAAGAGTGCATGTGCCAGGGAGGTGTGCCAGAGACAAAAGAATGAGGACTTCAGATGGTTAGTGTTAGGCTGGGTCAGGCTCCTGTTTGCTCTGAGCCCGTTTCCAAGCTTGCATTCCAGGAACAACGGCATCTGCTGCAAGCCAGACAAGACCAACACCAGAGAGCACACAGGCTGGCTCAGAGTCCCCAGGCCTTTCTACCTCTGTTCCCTCACTGATTTTACATTAGGAATGGCTCGCCTTCTTCCAGGAAAATAACTATGAACATCATTGAGGAGCAGGGGACAACGGGAAGACCTGATGGCAGTTCTCGCTGCCTTTGTGCAGCCGTTTCCTCTTCCTGGGATGCCTTCCTTAGCTCCTCAGACAGATCCCTCCCAGCTTTTAGTGCTCAGTCAGCTGACCCTCCTTCAGGCTCCTACAGTATCATATCCTATACCAAGTTTTAAGCATCCATCTACCACCCACTCAGGTATTCATCCATCCATCCATCCATCCATCCATCATCCATCCATCCATCCACCCATTCACCCATCGATCCATCATCCATCCATCCATCCATCCATCCATCCATCCACTCACTCATCACCTAGTCATCTACCCATATGTTTACTTATTCATCTCATCTATTCATTTATTCATTTTTCCACCTACCCACTCACTCAACAAACAGACTGACTTTTAGGTGCTGGGCATACAAAGTAGTACGCGGCATCTTAGAATGCATCAAAGTAAACAAGATAATTGCAGACTGTGACACACAGTGGCAGCCATGTACGGCTGGGGCCAGCAAATCTTTTCTTCAGGTCAAGAAGCAAATATCATAGGCTCTTTGACCCATATGATCTCTACTGCAACTACCCAACTATCTGTAGTCATAAAAACACACCACCAACATGCAGGCCTGGTGGCGTTTCAACAGAACATTATTTATAAAAACAGAGCAGGGCCGGGTTTGGCCACAAAGGCTGCAGTTTGCCAGTGCCTGGTATACTGTGTTATCCAAACTGGGACAGCGATTAATAAGCACAGCACACAATGAATGAATGCAGAGTAACTGACTAGGGAAGGTGGCTGTGGGACCTACAAAGGCACGCCAGGAGTCAGGGCTGAGGAGGAGAAAGGTGGTGCAGAATTTGAGGGATGGAGAGAGGTGAAGGTGGCTATAGAGATCAAGCAGGCAGGGATGACTAGGCTAGGCACCCTGGCTAAGGTCCACAAGCTCAGTAGAACACCCCATGTTCGTTGGAGCCATGGGGGACCAAGGAAGAATCCAAGTTAGGGCAATGCTATGGCTGGGTTTGCATTTTTAAAGCAGGATGAGAAGCCAGCAAGACTGTGCAGAGAAGAGACGAAAGTCGAGGAGGAAGGGAACAGAGTAGCCAGGCACAAGATGAAGGTGACTGTCTGGGGCCTATGGTCACATACAGCCTCCACATCTTCTCTGCACAGACTGTGGGCTCACGCACTTCTGCATTTCTGTGTTAGGTCAGGATGTGACACTCAGCAGGTTCTCAGGAAAGCACAGCCATGTGCTCAGTGAAGAAGAACACTTAAGTGACACGCTGAATGGAGGTTAAGGAACTTGATTCACTAAAGAAAACAACGTTTGTTGCTGTTCTAGTTTAAATTGTACCACGTATTTTGTTGTTGTTTTGTTTTGGGTGGAAGATAAGTGCGGGGGGAGGGGGAGACGGGACATTTGATAGTGAAACCATAAAATCCTATGTGAAGCTCCACAGTTTCAGAATGGTTATTTTGTAAAGAAATATACAAAATGGCTAACTGTAAAAAAGTTCACTGAAACGTATAGACTTTGGATCTGGGCAAATTTAGTGTATGAATTTTTTTTGTCAGATTTTTGCAATAAATTTTTAACTAAAAAAAAATACAAAAAAATAGATGACAGCTAAACAACCCAGTCTTTACCCCAAAGAAGTAGGAGGAAAAGAGAAGATAAAGCAGCTCTCCAGGTACCAGGCTGCTCCACCAGCCCTGGGTCTTACCTGGCTGCCCCATGCCATTCAGCCGCACCATGAGGTGTCTCTGGTTGGGGGTGTACAGGTGGACATCAGACAGCACAGTGTCACTTTTGAAGGTGACTTCATCCATGGCTGGCCCATGTTATTCCTGGGATGTACCTGAGGGTGTCAGGGGGGAGAAGAAAAGGACCTCAGAATAGTAGCTCCTAGAGGGGACACAGGAGTCATCTAACCAGGAGGCCAAGGGGAGCCTGGGAAGCTCTTCCTGGGACAAGACCCTTTATACACCCTTCCTTTCTTCCTTCCTCCCTCCCTCCTCTCTCATCTGTGGTGCTGAGGAGTGAGCCCATGGCCTTGCACCAGTTAGGCCAGCTCTCCATCACTGAACTATATTGCCAGCCCTGTTTCTATTTTGAGACAGAGGGCCTTGACTTTGCAGTCCAGACAAGCCCTGAATCTGTGATCTTAGTGGGATGATACCTGCATTTTTCAGTCAAGAAAGTCAGGGAGCCAGGGGGTGGTAGCCCACACCTTTAATTCCAGGACTTGGGAGGCAGAGGTGGGCAGATCTCTGAGTTCAAGGTCAGCCTGGTCTATATATAGTGAGTTCCAAGACAACCAAGGCTATACCTAGAAATCTGGTCTCAAAGAAAAGCAAGCTGGGGAAACAGCATAATAAACAATCATATATCTATCACCTGGATTGATGGAAAACTGTACCTTGTCATGTATAGTTGCCTTATCTATCTAATGACAGAGACCATCTACCTAAGAAAAGATCATCTATTTAATAATACAGACTGTCTACTTAGCAGTAGAGACCATCTATCTAATAGTAGAGACCACTTATCTAACAATATATACATCTAATTCTAAAGACCATCTATTTAATAATGAGACCTTCTGTTTGATAATGAAGACCCTATACATAAAAACAGACCATCTTCCCAATAATAGAGACCATCTAATAATATATATCCATCTATCTAATGAAGACCATCTACCTAATAGGGATCACTTATCTAATAAGAAAGACTATACAATAATAGACCATCTACCTAACAATAGAGACCATCTCTCTAATAATATATATCCTTCTATCTAATAATATAAACCTGCCTATCTAAAAGACACCATCTACTTAAGAAACCATCTATGGTAGGCAGGAACCAGAGACCTCTGCGGGTCCGGGCATGAGTCTGGGACCTCCAACAGAGTAGGCCTGAGCCAGAAACCTTTGTGGGACCAAGCACAAAGAAGGGACTTCCACAGGAGTGAACCCAAACAAGGGACATTTACAGAAACAGGACTGAGCCAGCGACCTAGACCGGAGCAGGCCTGAGACAGCGAACTCCACCGGAGCAGGTACAAGGGAGCAACCTATGAGGGGAGTAGGCCAGAACCAGAGACTTCTGTGGGTCCGGGTGTGAATCTGGGACCTCTGAGGAAGTAGGCCTGAGCCAGGACATCTGTGGGTCCAGGAATGACTCTGGGACCACTAAGGGTGTAAGCTTGAGCCAGGACCTCTGTGGTCCAGATGCCAGTCTGGGACCTTGAGGGCATAGGCCAGAACCAGAGACCTCTGCCAGTCTGGGGTGCAAATACAGAACCGCTCAGGGAGTAGGTCTTAGACAGGAAGTCTGCCAGAGTAGGCCCAAGGCAGCAACCTCAGCAGAAAGAGCCCCAAACAAGCAATCTCTGTGGGAGCAGGCCTGAACTACCCCTGGTATTGCAGAGCAAACCCTGGGAGTGCCAAGTGACCTCCAGGAACACGGAGTGACCAACAGGGTGACTGGAACTATGGCCACCATGAGGGGCAACCATCTGAGCCTTGAATCTACTGGCACCTGGAAGATTGATCACCAAAGTCACAGAGAGCCCCCAACTACACCAATCAGAGGAAAAGATGGGTAGACAAGGTAAGAACACATGCAATACCATAAAGAACAACACAACTCCAACAAAAACTAGTGACCCTACAACAGCAAGACTAGAACAACCAAATACAGATGAAGCAGAAGAGAATGACCTAAAAAAAACTTTAACAGAATGTTTGAGGCCCTTAAAGAGGAAATTAAAAATTCTCTCAAAGAAATAGAGAAAAAGACAAGCAAAAAATTGGAACATTTGAAAGAAATTATTCAAGATTTGAAAACTGAAATAGAGACAATAAAGAAAGCATAAGCCAAGGGAATTATAAAAACAGAAATCATGAAAAAATGATCAGGAACCACAAATGCAAGCATAAACAACAGAATATAAGCAATAAAAGAGAGAATCTCAAGCGCTGAAGATACAATAGGAAACAGACTCATCAGTCAAAGAAAACATTAAATCTAACAAAAGTTTAACACAAAATATCCAGGAAATAGGGGACACCATGAAAAGACAAAACCTAAGAATAACACGGTAGAAGTCGTCCAACTCAAAAGCACAGAAAATATATTTAACAAAATCATAGAAGAAAACTTTCCCAACCTAAAGAAAGATATGCCTGTGAAGATACAAGAAGCTTACAGAACAACAAATAGACTGGATCAAAAAAAGAAGAGTCCTCTTGCCACATAATAATCAAAACACAAAACATACAGAGTAAAGAAAGAATATTAAGAGCTGCAAAGTAAAAAGGTCAAGCAACATATAAAGGCAGACCTATCAGAATTACACCTGACTTCTCAATGGAAACAATGAAAGCCAGAAGGTCGTGGTTAAACATTATGCAGACCTTAAGAGACCATGGATGCCAGCCCAGACTACTATACCCAGCAAAATTTTTAATCACCATAGAAGGACAAAACAAGATATTCCATGACAGAACCAGATTTAGCCAATACCTACCCTCAAATCCAGCCCTACACAAAGTACTAGAAGGAAAATGCCAACCCAAGGAAGTTGGTTACATCAACAAAAACACAGACAATTGATGGTCTTACAGCAGCAAATCCCAAAGAAGAGGAAAACACACAAAATGACATCACCAACAATGAAAACTAAATTAACAGGAGATGGCAATCACTGGTCATTAATATCCCTTATTGTAAACGGACTCAACTCACCCATAAGAAGAAACAGATGAACAGATTGGATACAAAAACAGAATCCATCCATCTGCTGTATACAAAAAACACACCTCAACCTCAAAGGCAGACATCGCCTCAGAGTAAAGGGTTGGGAAAAATTTTTCCAATCAAATGGACCTAAGAAACAAGCTGATGTAGCTATCCTAATATCTAACAAAATAGACTTTAAACTAAAATCAATCAAGAGAGACAAAGAAAGATATTTCATATTAGTCAGAGGAAAACTCCATCAAGAGGAAATCTCAATACTGAACATTTATGCCCCAAATACAAGGGCGCCCTCATATGTAAAAGAAACACTACTAAAGCTTAAATCACATATTAAATCCCACACACTAATAGTGGGAGACTTCAACACTCCCCTCTCACCATTGGACAGGTCTGTTAGACAAAAAATTAACAGAGAAATAAGGGAACTAACAGATGTTATGAATCAAATGGACTTAACAGACATCTATAGAGCATTCCATTCAAACATAAAAGAATATATCTTCTTCTCAGTGCCTCTTGGAACCTTCTCAAAAATTGACCACATACTAGGTAACAAAATAAACCTCAAGAGATACAAAAGAATTGGAATAACATGTATCTTATCAGATCACCATGGCTTAAAATTAGAACTCAACAGCAACACTAATTCCAGAAAGCCCACAAACACATGGAAATTAAACAGTCCTCACCTGAAGCATCAATGGGTCAAGGAAGAAATAAAAGAAGAAATTAAACACTTCCTAAAATTCAACGAAAATGACCAAAAACATACCCAGATTTATGGGACACAATGAAAACAGTGTTAAGAAGAAAGTTCATAGCTCCGAATGCCTACATAAAGAAGCTGGAAAAGCATGACACCAGTGAATTAACAGAACATTTGAAAACTTTAGAACAAAAAGACGCAAACTCACCCAAGAGAACTAGATGGCAGGAAATAATCAAATTGAGAGCTGAAATCAACAAAATAGAAACAAAGAAAACAATACAAAGAATCAATGAGATGAAGAATTGGTTCTTTGAGAAAATCAACATAATACACTAACTAACCAAAAGGCAGAGAGAGAGAGACAGTATCCAAAAATTAACAAAATCAGAAATGAAAAGGGGGACATAACAACAGACATAGAGGAAGTCCAGAGAATCATCAGGGTCATATTTCAAAAACCTGTACACTACAAAAATGGAAAACTTAAAGGAAATGGACAACTTTCTGGATAAATATTACTTACCAAAATTAAATCAAGACCAGATAAGCAAATTAAATAGACCTATAACTGCTAAAGAAATAAAAACAGTCATCAAAAGTCTCACCCCCCCCAAAAGCCCAGAACCAGATGGTTTCAGCTCAGAATTCTACAAAATTTTCAAAGAAGAACTAATACCAATACTCCTCAAATTGTTCCACACAATAAAAACAGAAGACATTGCCAAACGCTTTTTATGAGGCTACAATTACACTGATACCCAAATTATATAAAGACATTTCTAAGAGAATTATAGACCAATCTCACTCATGAACAATGACACAAAAATACTCAATAAAATACTGGCAAATCAAATCCAAGAACACACCAGAACCATCATCCAACATGATCAAGTCGGCTTCATCCCAGAGATGCAGGGATGGTTCAATGTACGAAAATCTGTCAACATAATTCACCATATAAATAAACTGCAAAATAAAAACTACATGATCATCTCATTAGAGGCTGAAAAGGCCCTCAAGAAAATACAACATCCCTTCATGATAAAGGTCTTGGAGAGAGCAGGGATACAAGGAACATCCCTAAACATAATAAAGGCAATATACAGCAAGCCAACAGCCAACATCAAACAAAATGGAGAGAAACTCCCAGACATCCCACTGATATCAGAAACAAGACAAAGTTGTCCACACTCTCCATATCTATTTAGTATAGTACTTGAGGTTCTAGCTAGAGCAATAAGACAACAAAAGGAGATCAAGAAGATACAAATCGGAAAAGAAGTCAAACTCTCACTATTTGCTGATGATATGATAGTTTACATAAGCGACCCCAAAATTTCTACCAAGGAATTTCTACAACTCATAAACACTTTCAGTAATGTATCAGGATACAAAGTTAACTAAAAAAAAAAATCAGGAGCTCCCCTTTACATAGATGATATGGACTGAGAAAGAAATCAGAGAAACATCACCCTTTATAATAGCCACAAATAACTTGAAATATCTTGGATTAACTCTAACCAAACAAGGGGAAGACCTATATGACAAGAACTTTAAATCTTTGAAGAAAAAAAAAAATTGAAAAAGACACCAGAAAGTGGAAAGATCTCCCATACTCTTGGTTAGGTAGAATTAACATAGTAAAAATGACAATCTTACCAAAAGCAATCTACAAATTCAATGCAATGCTCATCAAAATCCCAGCAAAATTCTTCAAAGACCTCAAAAGAACAATACTCAACTTCCTATGGAAAAGAAAAAAGCCCAGGATATCCAAAACAATCCTGTACAACAAAGGAACTTCTGGAGGCATCACAATCCCTGATTTCAAACTCTACTACAGAGCTACAGTACTGAAAACAGCCTGGTATTGACATAAAAACAGACAAGAGGATCAATGGAACTGAATCGAAGAACAAGATATTAATCCACATACCTACAAACGCCTGATTTTTGACAGAGAAACAAAAAGTATCAAACAGAAGAAAAGAAAGCATATTTAACAAATGGTGCTGGCATAACTGGTTATCAACAAGTAGAAGAATGAAAACAGACCCATCTATCACCATGGAAAAACTTAAGTCCAAATGGATCAAAGACCTCAACATAAAGCCAGCCACACTGAACCTCATAGAAGAAAATGAGAAGTACACTTGAACGCATTGGCACAAGAGATAACTTCCTAAATATAATACCTGTAGCACAAACACTGAAACAATTAATAAATGGAACCTCCTGAAACTGAAAAGCTTCTGTAAAGTAAAGGACACAGTCAATAAGACAAAACGGCAGCCTACAGAATGGAAAAAGATCTTCACCAACCCACATCAGAGGACTGATCTCCAAAATATACAAAGAACTCAAGAAATTGGTCATCAAAAGAACAAATAATCCAATAAAAAATTGAGTAAAGCCCTAAATAGAGAACTCTCAACAGAGGAATCTAAAATGGCTGAAAGACACTTAGGGAAATGCTCAACATCCTTAGCCGTCAGAGAAATGCAAATCAACACAACTCCACAACAACACAATTCCATTTTACACGTGAAGGATGGCCAAGATCAAAAACACTGATGACAACTTAGGCTGGAGAAAATGTGGGGTAAAGGGAATACTCCTTCATTGCTGGTGGGAGTGCAATGCTTTGGAAATCAGTATAGCGATTTCTCAGAAAATTAGGAAACAACCTACCTCAAGACCCAGCAATATCACTTTTGGGTATATATCCAAAGGATGCTCAATCATACCACAAGGACATGTGCTCAACTATGTTCATAGCAGCATTGTTTTTCATAGCCAGAACCTAGAAACAACCTAAATGTCCCTCAACTGAAGAATGGATAAAGAAAATGTGGTATATTTACACAATGGAGTACTACACAGCAGAAAAAAATAATGGCATCTTGAAATTTGTGGGAAAATGGATGGATCTAGAAAACATCATATTGAGTGAGGTAAAACAGACCAAGAAAGACAAATATCATATGTACTCACTCATAAGTGGCTTTTAGACATAAAGCAAAGAAAAATCAGCCTACAAATCACAATTCCAGAGAACCTAGACAACAATGAGACCCTAAAAGAGACATAGACATACATGGATCTAATCTACATGGGAAGTAGAAAAAGACAAGATCTCCTGAGTAAATTGGGAGCATGGGGACCATGGGAGAGGGCTGAAGGGGGGGAGCGAGAAACATGTTTAGCTCAATAAAATAAAAAAAAAATGAGCAAGGAAAAAAAGAAATCATCTATCTAATGTATTATCTTGTAATATATTATCTATCTATCTATCTATCTAGGTTTCCCTATCTGTCTGTCTTTCTGTCTGCCTGCCTGCCTACTTACCTACCTATTTAGGTTTCTCTACCTCAAACTCTCTGAGAGTGAGCTGCAACCATTTACCACAATTAGAATTTAGAAAGTCATATCCAAGGCACAATGGTTGCAAACAGAAAGGATTCCCTCCAGCCAACTGTTCTGTCTCATCACAGAGCACTAAACAGTGCCAGTTTGATGGGCTTTGAAGCTAGGCAACTGGGTATAAACTCTGGTCCCCCACCTCCTGGATATGGACATTGGGAAAAATCGATTTAGCTCTCTGGACCTATTTTGCCAGTCATATTCCCATCGTCATGAGTGTGGGGATAGGGAGAGAAGGGGGTGAAGTGCTGGGCAGAGTCCTTCAATCCCAACAGGTCTAAAATAGCAACTTCCTTGCTCTGAGGTTGGTTTCAAGTATTTGACCTAAACCTGACCTTTAACCACTGACTACAGGCACAGTTCCTATCTGGTTGGGGGTCTGTACTTGCTGTGTCTTATCAAACCTTTTGGGACCTCCATGTTTTCAAACTGGAAGACAGAAAAAATTTTAATTTTACTATCATAATTCACAAGTCTTCATGGACCAATCACCCACAGCTGGAGCTCCTGTAGTCAGACGACTGCCAGGGAACGGCAAAGATACCACTCAGAAAGTTGTTCTCCAAGCTAGCTCTTTCCTTCACGATAAACCAGCAAAGCAAGCATGCTGTGAACAGGGGCTGGGAGACAGGCAAACTGATGCCGATTTTATGTGAATGAAATGGAAGAAGTGCTCAGCCACCAAACTGTTGGCAACAAAACTCAGACAAGATGCAGGCAGAGGAACACAGTCCAGCCCTAACCCACGGACTGGTTCAAGGCAGGCTGGCTCCCCTAGTTCTGGTGGGAAGGAACAAGCCTCTGTCTAAAGTGTTTTGGCTAAAAAACCTCTCTGCTGTCTTTAGCAATGCTGAATGTGAATCAAAGAATGTATTGTTATGGTGCAATTCTGCTGGAATAAAAAAATTACAACTCAGAAAATCAATGCTCATTTCTCTTTCTGAAAATGGGAATTATACGAAGACCAATTGTTTTACATATAGATGGAAAAAAAGTTATTGCTAATTCCTAGTCAGTTTCTTCCACTTATAAGTTTCAAACTAAGCAGGCTTCCCAGGAAATGTGGCTTAAGAAGGAAGGCTAGGTGAGGAGAAGCTCCTTTAAGGGACTCTCCTGGGATCAGCATTCTGGCAGTGGGGCGGCACTCATGTCTATTTTGGGGCCTGCGAGAGGATTAAATGAGACAAGCACCCCTGTCAGGCTCAGCAGAGAACAATAAATACCTCTAGTATCATGGCTATAGAAGAAGATGCTGGGGAGATGGCTAAAGACCTTGGGTCATTTTCTCTCCTTAGAAATAGCAGATGCAGTTTCCACCAGGGAATGCCACGGCTGGAGGGGGTTCTGGTTCCTCCTGGAACTGCTGAAATCGCAGACCAGGTTGCAGGCTGTAAATTCATTCCTGTAGGGGAGCTAGCAGGTGTTCTAGGCTATTCGAAAACCAGGGAGCCTGATTCCCACGAACTCTTTAAGGGCCTGCGGTCAGTGTTGTTCCTGAGTGCTGGGATGGTGGGGTTGAAAGAACTCCCCTCTTCCCTGTTAGATGAGAGGCACTCCCACTGAGCAATCAAGAATTAGGAGCCGGGTAAGGAAAAGCCAGGAAACTGGAGCGCCCAGAGCCAGGGGTGCGAGATAAGGCTGGCCACGCGCGCGGGGGGCTGGGGGGGGGGGTGTCCAGGGACCTCCTCCCTTCCCGGCCGGCCACTCTGACTCGTAGGTACCCCTGCCCTCTGAGAGGAGCAATCACCGACCCGGCCTCTCCTTCCCTTCCGAATGCCACAAGTGGGATTGCCTCACTCGGTACGGAATCCGAGAAGGGGAAACCGAGGCTAGGGGCGAAATTAGGGTTCAGGCTTTAAGGTGGTGGAAGCTTGGGTCCCAAAGCCAAGACGCTCCCTGGGTCCTGCCCAGTACCGCCGCCTCTCGCGGGCGCTTACCCACAACGACCCTGGGCTGGAGACCCAAGCAAATCCCACGCCGTAGGACTCAGGAGGCCGCCATGACAGACAGTCTGCGCAGGCGTGGTACGCGCGCCGGCGAGGGTCGCGCATGCGCAGGCGACGGCTGCCTGTCAACACCTGCTGCTCTAGCCCAGCCCTGTGGCTGTAGCGGGAGACACAGCTGTCACCAGGTTGGGTTGCTCACAGGGCCTGCCAGCGTGGAGGAACTGCATCTGCGCTTGGGTGTCGGGGTTTCCTGCTGTAAAGAATTTAAATGGGGCTGAGGATCTCAGCGGAGTAGAGAGCCCAATACAAAAGAAAGAAAAATGTTAATTGGCTCTAGGTATTACCAGAGAAGAGTCACTAAAGGTCAGAGCCTAGGCACCATAGCTGGAGCTAGATTTGGCCACTGCCCCTAGCTATGGCAACGAAACAATAGGCAAAAACAGAAAAAGGAGCATTAGTCAATTTGGCCACATTAGGAAGAGGGACAAAGATATTCAATGACCCACCCAAGTACATCTTTGGGGCCTTATTTTTAAGTAGAGAGCTAGAGTTATGAACAGCTAAGCAGCCTTGGTCAAGGTGTGGTCCTGACCACCACTGCTCCGTTATTGTTTTGGCTCCAATCTCTTCTGCAAGATGTTCTGAAGAGTTGTAAATCTCTTTCTGGGAGACCAGTTCCCCTTCTGGTCGGTCTCTGACTTTAACCTTTATCTTCTCCTAGCTTGGGGATTCTTGAGAAATTATAATTTTGGGGGTCCATGGTTTCAATAATCTGATAGCCAAAGGGAGGAACAAGCACGGGTGTCTCTGAAAGACCCCCAGAGTCGGGAGACTCTCACTCAAATCTTGGGATAATACGACCCCCAAGAACTCACAAGAGACTGTCCTTGATGTAATCACAAGAGGTTTATTGACAGGAACCAGTGCACTGGAGCTGATCCCATGCATGGGTAGAGGCCCGAGTAGCTGGGAGAAGGGGTAGTTAAGGGAAGAAACCACAACCCAAAGGGGGTAGGGAGGGTGTCATTGGAAGATCCCAAATATACCATTGATAATCACAAGGGAGTAACTCTCCGTTTCTCAAGACTGTTCTCAAGATTATAATCTAACTTTGTGGTCAGCTAGTTCCTGGAACAAAGGCACTGGCTAACCTAGATTTTGGCTCTACTCTTCCTGCTAGCGTGTCTGGATTTATCCCGGTCTTTCATCTCTCTCTCTCTCTCTCTCTCTCTCTCTCTCTCTCTCTCTCTCTCTCTCTCTTTTTTTTTTTTTTTTTTTTTTTTTTTTTTTTTTTGTTTTTGTTTTTGGTTTTGGTTTTTGAGACAAGGTTTTTCTGTAGCTTTGGTACCTGTTCTGGAACTAGCTCTTGTAGACCAGGCTGGCTTCGAATTCACAGAGATCCACTTGCCTCTGCCTCCTGAGTGCTGGGATTAAAGGCGTGTGCCACCACTGCCTGATTCTAGGGATACTTCTTATTTAAAGCGTAGTGACGGTAAATGAGACACTAAGAGCCTCCATTTCTCCTCCAGTGACCCATTTTGTGGAATTTTTTTCTGGATTATCAGGGTTTTTGAAAGCCAGGAAACATGGATAATTGTGAGAAATGAGAGGGCAGAGGGAGCCCATGACACCCCAGGCCTGGGTGAATTCTCCTCCCTGTTTCCTACAACCAAAGAAGTGCTGGGGCAGAATAAATAGACCATCATGGTCACATCTTCCTGGTAAATAAAACCACAGATTTTAGGGAATATCCCAAACCACCTCGGCCACCCTTGCAGAAACTCTTTCATCCTTTTGCCATTTTCGTGCAGACTGTATTCGTTCTTGAGCAGACACCTCCAAGACACATGGGTGTGGAGACTTGGGAAGGCACAGTGATGCATGCTGATGAGCACACGTGTGTACCCCCTGCCAGAATAGCAGCACTCCAGTGTGATCATGGGAGAGATTTATTCGAAGCAAATATTTATTAAAGTCTTGTTGGATGTCAGAATGTATTCTAGGTGTGGGGCCTGAGGGAAGAGGTTAAAACAGGGAATAAGTCAGACTGGTTCCCAGTCTCATGAAACTTCTGTTGGGGAAGGGCCAGATGGTAAGCAGGTATGTTTTAAAAAGTACAAAGTTGTGGGTAGAGAGTTGTGGAATGGAAAAGTCAGGTGGCCTGGGAAGGCCTGGTTGTTACATCAGGAGGAGCAGAGACTGAGAGAAGCAAGGAGAGAGCTGGGGGAGTGTTTAGCGAAGACCATTCTGATGTTCCTTTTGAGATAGTTTCCCTAAGTAGGCCGGGCTTTTCTTGAACTCATGAAGTAGCCCAGGCTGGCCTCAAAGTCATGATTCTTCTGTCTCAGCCTGCCAGGGGCCTATTTTGGTAGATAGCATTTTATACAGAAGGAAAAGCATGGGCAAAGGGACCAGAGCAGGACTGTGCTAAGTCTATCGATGCCAGCCTAAGTCAGACTAGAATGGAATGAGCCTGGGGAGAAAAATACAGATGCAAAGGTAGCCAGGATCAGAGCCTTGGGTTCATTGTGAGAACTCTATAGATTGTTATTCTGTGGAGCTGTTGAGAATATAATTCATAAACACACACACACACACACACACACACACACACACACACACACACACACACACGGAACCAGGAACGGGAGGCCACTTGTTTGTTCCTGGCTGCCCAGAACCGAAATAATCACACAGACACTATATTATTTAAATCACTGCTTGGCCAATCACTTAAGCATATTGCTAACTAGCTCTTATATCTTTGGTTAATCCATTTCTATTATTTTATATTTTACCACGAGGTTTGTGGTTTACTGGCAAGGTTCTGGCGCATCTGTTCCCAGCCACAGCTACTTCTTGTGACTCTGCCTTCTTTCTCTCAGTATTCAGTTTAGTTTTTCCTGCCTAGCTCTACTCTGCCCTATCACAGGCCAAGAAAGCTTCTTTATTCATCAACCAATCAAAGCAACACATATACAGAAGGACTTCCCACATCAGGCTATTTTGAGAATATAGTTTCCAATGCTGTACACACACACACACACACACAAACACACACACACGGGGAGCTGGGAAGCCTTTGAGAATATAGTTTACAATGCTGTAACGAAGAGGTGGGGAGGGAGGGAGAGCTGGATCCACCCGTAGTCCATGGGTCAATGAACACATAGATATGCACACATATACAGGACCACATGTAAAATGCACACTCCTTTCTGAGCATGTGTACACACATGTGTGAGCACTCCCTTGTTCTCTCCCAACCCCAGCTGGCATCCTTTGGTAATTACATTTAAGCCAAGATTTGTCTTTTCAGAGCAGAAGTGAATCAGCATCAGTTTCATGGCTACTGCTGCTACAACACAAGAGTGGATAGAGTGACCAAGCAACACAAACAGGAAAACACAACTTTTTTTTTAAAGGAAAAGAAAACAGACTGTGTTCGATGAAAATATCCTAATGTAGTGATTCAGCTGGATGACTTGGGATCAAATTCTGGCCCTGGGTCTCTCTGAGTGATATTTTATTTTAGATTTTATTTTTAGTTGCTGTTGTTGTTAGTAACACAGCCTTGTTAGCTCTCCAACCCACCACATAGACAAGGCTGCTCTTGAACTTCTGATTCTCATGCCCCTAGCTCCCAAGTGCTGGGATTATAGGTATGCACACTACCCCAGGCTGGAGTGAGTCTTTTAGAGCAGAAGTTACAACAGACCCTGCCCCATCTCATCTACTCTTTCTGCTGCAGCCACACTAGACTTGTCCTAGCTATGCCCTTCTCTGGTTCCTTTGCATTGGCTGAGGAGCTGTGTCTCTTGACACCCACCTGCTTGGTCCTTCACCCTCTCCAGGCCTTGTTTTAGCACTGAGACCCTCCCTTGACCATCATACTTAGATCCACCTTCTCATTTAGGCATTCCCTACCCCTTTGTTGTTCTCTGTAGTGCATGCACCCTGGCAGAACAAGTGTTTTACCTGCTTATGTGCTTGTGGTCCTGTCTGACCCATCTGAATGTAGGCTCCAACAGGGCAGGAGTCCTGCCCATCAATCACTGCTCCATCTGCAGTGCCTTGGATGGAAGGAAAGGAGGGAGTGGGGAAAGGAAGAAGGAAGGAAAGAAGGAAGGAAGGAAGGAAGGAAGGAAGGAAGGAAGGAAGGAAGGAAGGAAAAAGCTCAGGGAGGCAAGCATGGGCACAGATGTGTGGAAAGAATAAAGTGTAGTGGTATTTCATTTGTATTTTAATAAATAAAGTTTCCTGAAGATCAGAGAGTAAAACAGCCCCGCTGGTCAGCCTTATAGACAGACCAGGCAGTGGTAACACACACCTTTAATCCCAGTAGCCACAGTAGTTTGCCATAGAAACCGGGCAGTGCATGCCTTTAATCCCAGTGGTGCATACCTTTAATCCCTGTTGAAATAAGAGCGGCGGGGCTGCGTCCCAAGCACCCTGGCCGCCTGCTAGCTCATGCCCGAAATAACAACACACAAACTGTATTCATTTAAAGAACTGCTTGGCCCATTTCTATCTATCCTCTTCTCAGCTAACTCTTGCACCTGGACCAGCCCATTTCTAGTAATGTGTGTAAGCACCTCAAGGTGCGCTTACTGGGAAGATTCTAGCCTCCATCCATCCTGGGTCAGAGCTGCCTGGGAGAGCAGAGCTTGGCGTCTCTGCTCCAAAGAGCAGAGCTGTCGAGTCTACCCGGGAGAGCTGAGCATGGCATCTCTGCTCCAGAGAGCAGAGCTGTTGGGTCTCTCCGGAAGCAGAGCAGAGTCTGACCTCACTTCCTCTTCCTCCCAGAATTCTATTCTGTTTACTCCTCCCACCTATGCTTTAACCTATCAGGGCCAGTCAAGCAGTTTCTTTATTGCTCAATGACCTTCCTCCATCAAATCCCAGTGGTACATACCTTTAATCCCAACCCTAGAGAGGATTATAAAACAGGAGGACAGGAGGAGAGCTCTCAGACACAATCTCATTCTGAAATTCCTGGAGGCAGAATCACCATTTTGGACTGAGGTCGCAGTAAGAATCTGTATCTGATCGCTTTGCTTTTTAGATCTTCAGGTTGAAGCCCAATTTCTCTTTTTGAGTTTTTATTAATTGTGCTTCAGTGAAGAGCAGACTTGGCATTGGTGGATATCTCTAGACTTCCCAGATGTGTTAAGTGCTGTATAATAATCTTAACCTAACGTCTTCCTGCCTAGCTATTGGCCAGTCAGTCTTTATTTACAATGATAACAATACATATATACAGTTTATAAAAGGATTATTTCACAGCAATTAAATAGTTGAGCAGAGACAATTTGGTGGTTTGAGCAGTTGGTCAGTGTGACCTTGAGGTGATTAATATCCTTTAAAGCTTCCTATGATTTTCAGAGTCAAGTTTAAACTTTTGCCCTGGCCCTGTTGATCATTCCAGCTTCACTCCTTATACTTCCTTTATAGGGCACGGACAACATCCATTTTCCCTTTCTTCCATAACTGTGTAAGTCCTCCTCAAAATTTAAAACTACATTTCCCAGCCTCTCTTGCAACTAGCATGGATGTGATCCACTGCTAATGGGGATAATGGGCAGTGAGAGAATGTCATGGAGTAGTTCTTGGGTATTTTTTCTTAACAGGCTATGGCTAGGATTATAGCTTGGTGGTTGGACTTTTGCAATGCATGCAGGAGGATCTGAGTTCCATCCTCAGCTCTGAGAGGTGGGGAAGGACGGAAGGTAGGAGGGAGGAATTGACTTATTATTTTCCCTCCCTCCTTCTCTTCTTTCTTTTGGTAGTGGGGGTTGAACCATTCTCATGCACACCTGGCAAGTGCTTGACTACTAACTATATCCCAGCTCTCTTCTACCTCTTTATTTCTAGACAAGGTTTTGTGTCTTGAACATATGGCCATCCTACCACAGCCTCTCAAGTAGCTGGGATTACAAACTCAGACCAGCTGAGAATTCTATTTTCTTTGCAATATAATTATTTTTTATTGAATCTTTGGGAATTTCACATCATGCACCCCAATCCCATTCATTTCTCAGTCCTTCTGTATCTGCCCACCACCCTTGTAACCTCTTCCCCAAAAGAAGAGAAAAATTAAATACTAATTTATAGTCCTCTACCATCTGCAGCCTTCTGCGCATGTACCATTCTGTTCCTCCCTCTTTGCCACCTTTCCACCACAGATTCATCTGCCTTAGTGGCTTTGGGAGCTGCAGTGTGCCACACAGTATACCTTTTGCCCAAACAGCTTTGCTTTCGAATGTCTACTGCAATGAACCTTTAGTCTAGTTCAAGGCCTTTGGCTTCTGCGACACCATCAATTCTGGACTCTCATAGAGACTTTTGGTTATCTGCTGTTGCCCTGAGTTGTGGGGATACTGCAGCTATGGATCCACAGGACTGGCCCCTTTACGCCCTCCAGCACCTCATGGATGGGGAAGATGTTGGGGTGGGCCAACTCAAAGGCTTGGATTAGGGTCTGGGTGGTAGCTGAGGTGGTCAGTCTGCTAATTCTCCAGTGCCTGTGCCCACAGGAGCCAGCTCTCTGAGGCGAGGAGGGGTGACACCAGCTCTCCACAGGCCCACACAATATTTTCTTTTTTAAAAAAGTGTTTTTTTTTAATATAGGGTCATGTAGTCCTGGCTATTCTGAACCTACTATGTATACCAGGATAGCCTTGCTTCTGCCTTCTGATTGCTGCTATGAAAAGTGTGTGCCATCATGCCCTGTGAGGTTTTCTGTTCTGTTTTGTAGGGTTTTTTTTGTACAGGATCTCACATAGCCCAGGTTGACTTTGAACTTGCTATGTAACTGAAGATGACCTTGAACTCCTGATCCTCCTGCTTCTGCCTCCCTCGTGCTAAGACTGTAGGTATGTGCCACCATGCTTGGTTCTAAGATTTCATTTTTAAAAACAATTCCTTCCACAATTTTTCATGTCTACTGTGTTGGGCCTTACAGGACCCATCTGAGGGTGCTATAGCCATCAGCTGGGAGGGGCCTGAGGACCTTACTCACTGCCTCTCACCGCTAGGCCTTTCAGTGGGGTGTCAGTAAATGTCCTTATGTATAAGACACAGGTAGAGCCTTTCTGGTGCTTTCAGTCACATCCACTTCAAACTCATTCAGTCCTAAAGATGTGTCCCTACATATAACAAGAGTAGAATTTCAATTGAGCTGCAAAAGATATGTCCTGTGTGTTGTTTACCAGGTGCCAGACACCATTTACTTCAATGAGTTTTATGTCTTCAATTCCACTTAATTCTTGAAATAAACCAATCAGGCGGCACTAATGCAACACCTGTACTCTAACAGCTGGAAGCACAACATGCTTCACGTGCTTCCCCTTATGTGCGTATACTTGTCCTCGTACTGTGGGAGCCATTCATGATGGGAAACAGCATCCTCAGAGATGTGGCAGTCCAGTAAGGTGGCTGCAAGCCATAAGTGACCTGGACGTTTCGGCTTGAAGGTGTCAAGGTATGTGGAAACAAAGAACTCAGTTCCATTACTGATGAGCCGGTCTCATGTCAAGGACTCAGTGGCACACATGGGCTGGTAGGTGCCACATGGCACAGCTCCTCTGTAGGAAATCTCCATCAGCACAGAAAGATTTTGAGACAGGGCTGTTATTTGTGCCCTGTGATTTCTTGAGGCATTTGTTGGAGAGTCAGCTGGAAATGTTCATCTCTCAAAGACATCCTCAGACCTCAACTTAAAGAGTAGCTCCTGGGGTCTCAGGAACCCACAAATCTGTGGCCTTAACTCCTGAGCCATCTCTTCAGACCCCCTCACTTCCTTCCCAACTTCCTTTCTTCGTGTGTGTATGTGTGTGTGTGTGTGTGTGTGAGAGAGAGAGAAAGAGAGAGAGAGAGAGAGAGAGAGAGAGAGAGAGAGAGAGAGAGAGAGAGAGAGAGCCATGTGTGCATGCCACTGCAAGTATATGGAGCGCAGAGAACAACTTTAGTTCTCTTTTTCCACCGTATGGAGGCAGGGGCAGTCTAATTTCTTTTTTTTTCTTTTTTTTTATTGAGAATAAGAAAAAAAAAGTTTCCGCCTCCTCCCAGCCTCCCATTTCCCTTCCCCTCCCCCCACTCTTCTCCCCCTCCCCCCACTCCTCTCCCCCTCCCTCTCTAATCCAAAGAGCAGTCATGGTTCCCTGCCCTGTGGAAAGTCCAAGGTCCTCCCCGCTCCGTCCATGTCTAGGAAGGTGAACATCCAAACTGGCTAGGCTCCCACCAAGCCGGAACATGAAGTAGGATCAGAACCCCTTGCCATTGACCTTGGCTTCTCATCTGTCCTCATTGTTCGCCATGATCAGAGAGTCCGGTTTTATCCCATGCTTTTTCAGTCACAGTCCAGCTGGCCTTGGTGAGCTCCCAATAGATCAGCCCCCACTGTCTCAGTGGGTGGGTGCACCCCCCGTGGTTCTGACATCCTTGCTCGTGTTCTCCCTCCATCTGCTCCTCATTGGGACCTTGGGAGCTCAGTCCAGTGCTCCAGTGTGGGTCTCTGTCTCTATCTCCATCCATCACCAGATGAAGGTTCTACGGTGATATGAAAGATATTCGTCAGTATTGCTATGGGATAGGGTCATTTCAGGTTCCCTATCCTCCGCTTCCCAAGGGACTAACTGGGGACATCGTCTTGGGCTCCTGGGAGCCACTCTAGGTTCAAGTCTCTTGCCAACCCTAAGGTGGCTCCCTTAACTAAGATATGTGCTTCCCTGCTCCCCTATCCAACCTTCCTTTATCCCAATCTTCCTGTTTCCCCAAGTTCCTAATTTCTGTCACTATACTGTCCACCCCAGGATTAGCAGGCATAGGGAACTTCTAGCCAATTTTCCTGCCTCCACCTCCCATCTCCCTGTAGAAATGTTGCGATTAGAGATGGGAGTCACCACATCCAACTCTTACATGGCTTCTGGGGACACAGCTCAGGTCATCAGGCTTTACAGAAAGCACTTCTACCCCAGGATTCATCTCAGTGCCCCCCTAAATTATTCTGTGTTTACAAACATCTGAAGTACCAGTGATGTCTTATTCAGTTCTCACTAGCAAGCTGCAGAGCTGGGGTGTGGACTCCAGGTTCTGACATGTCCAGTCACTGGGCCAGGTCTTGGAGCACCTGATCCTTACTCTGATCCTGGGACTTCTTTCCCTCTAAGCAGCTTCCTCAGGCTTGTCAATGCAAGAGTTAAAACACAAGACCAGATGCTGGGTTGCCCCTTACTCCCACCATCTGGACAGATGGCACTTGCAGCGGAGGGAAGGCAGTGGACAGAAGGGCAGATGAGAGGTGAAAACCAGCTTTCAGTTTCTATTGCAATCCGGTGATTGGTATTAGCTTTGTTATTCCACAGTGACCTTTCTGAAAGTCCCTCACTTTCTGCCAGCCCAGGGAGTCACTGTCCTCTAGGAAAGTGAGATTGTCTCCAGGACTACAGAAGGCAGGTGGTTGTAGTTCTGTGAGTTGCTTCCTGCAACTTCTTTAATTGTACAAGGATTGTTACCTTGGTCCCTGATTGCACAAAGAGAAGTGAGAAGGTTTACCTCCAGCTGCACAGACACGGGTTCAAATCCCCTGTTCAGCCTCCCATGAGCGCCATCATTTCATTCATGCCGAATTGTAGAGATGGTTTCATGTTCAGCCACTTGGGGAGTTGCTTCATTAAGTCCCCATCTTCTAGTTTCTTGCACAGAGAGAGAGCAGCTTCTACTTTGCCTTATGTCTGAGAGTGAATGGCAGAACACACAAAGATCACAGACAGAGTCTCTTCACTGCACAGGGTGACCTGCAGTACCTTCTCTCACTTTACTGAGTCAGGTTCTTTGACCAAGAAGACAAGTTACAGTATCATACAGTTAATCACTCATAAAAAGTAAAGGTACAGGGTTTGGGTGTAGCTTAGTGGGTACAGTGCTTGCCTGGCATGCCTGAGGCCTTGGGTTCTATCCCTGGCACTGCATAGAGCAGGTGTGTGGTAGCACTTGGCGGATGGAGGAAGGAGGATCTGGAGTTTGAAGCTAGTCTAGGCTCCATGGAACCCTGTCTCAAAAGATAAAAAGAGCAACAAAAAGAATCTGTATGAACAGTATGTAAACAAAGGCTTACACACAAACCTTAGTACTGCCACCATCTGGAGTAATCAAATGTCACTAACTGAAGAAGGCTGAATAACACACAATGATCCATACTATGTGTGCTGGTTAAATTTTGTGTCAACTTGATACAAGCTAGTCACATGGGAAGAAGGAACCGCAACTGAGAAAATATCTCTATATGACTAGCTTTTAGGCAAGTCTGTGGGGACAGTTCTTGATTAGTGATTGGTGTGGGATGGTCCAGCTCACTAGGGGTGGTGCCAGCCCTGGGCAGAGAGTCCTCAGTTGTATAAGAAAGCAGGCTGAAGAGTTGGAGAGATTGCTGCTTGGTGAAGAATAGTGTCTGCTCTTGTGGAGGACCCAAGTTAAGTTCCCAGCACCTGTGTAGTGCTAACTCCAGTTCTAGGGGGATCCAGTGCTCTCTTCTGGCCTCAGTAGGCACTGCATGCTTATAGTGCGCATACATACATGAAGGCAAAATATTCCTTATCTATCTATCTATCTATCTATCTATCTATCTATCTATCTAATCTAATCTATTCATCTATCAGCTAAGAAAGCAGACTGAGCAAGCCAAGGAGAACAAGCAAGTAAGAAGCTTTCCTTCATGGTCTCTGCTTCAGTTTCTGCCTCTGAATTTCTGATGAGTTTCTGCCTTGGCTTCCTTCTATGATAGACTATAAGCTGTAAGACAAACGCTTTCCTCACCCAAGTTGGTTTTGGTCAGTGTTTTGTCACAGCAATAGAAAGCAAAGTAAGATATCATCAAACAGCATTCAACTGTAAAAATGAATGGAGTCTCAATATACATTACCATAACTTTGAAAATAATATGATGGCCAGAGCAGGCCTGAGGCAGCGACCTCCATAGGAGCAGGTACAAGGGAGTGACCACCGAGGGAGCAGGTTCCAGCCAGAGAATTCTGCATGTAGCAGGCCCAAGCCACGACATTTGTGGTAAAAGACCTGAGCCAGAGACCTCAGCTGGAGCAGGCCCAACAGGAGCAGGCTTGAGCCAGTGACCTCTGTGCAGATTGGGCATTGTAGCATGAGGGCAGGCTTGTTGGGGTTTCTGTCCTGCCCAGTTCCCACAGCCAGTAACCCCCAAAGAAATTACATAGAAGCCTATATTGATGATGATGATGATAATGATAATGATAATGATAATAATAATAATAATAATGGGATAAAACTGATTGTCCCATTAGCTCAAGCTTTGTATTAGCTCTTGTAACATACATTAATCCTTTATTCTTATCTATGTTAGCCACATGGCTCAGTACCTTTTTCAGCGGGGTAGGTCAAATCTTGCTTCTTCCATGGTCTGGGCAAGACTGCAGGAAGAGCTTCCTTCTTTACTCCTGTTCTCATTGCCCTGCCTCTACTTCATGTCTGGTTGTCCCACCTATATGTCTTGCGTGGCTACTGGCCAATTAGCGTTTATTTAAACATGACGGACAGAATACAGACAATTCTCCCATACCACTTCCCCCTCTTTTTTTTTTTTTAAACAAAGGAAGATATCCATAGTCCATTTTTTGGGAATGTGGGCATAGTATTTCAGGCTACTTCCTGCTGGTTGGGGGCACTGATAATCTTATGGGGACCTAAAGAAAATTTAGAGTTATGATCAAGTCCTTACCGGAGTATCCTGTGAGGCTTGATCGTCTCAGGCAGCATCTTGAATCTGTTCTGGATGTAGAACTCAGACATCCAGGTCATCTGTTCCTACCAGAGATTTCTCAGGTGTTTTTCCTTGATCAAACATGATTTTTCTTAACTCAGAATGAATCCACAGCCTCTCATTTCCTGTGGAAACAAAAGCAAAATCTCTTCTCCAAAGTAACATACCCACCTTCTGACTTAAATTTTGAAGTCAAGGTATTTTCAAAATACCTATCTTGGATTAATTCAGCAACATTTATAAGCAAATATCTTTTAGCAGTTGTTGCTCCTTCCTTAGCATTCAGACAATTCAAAGGGAGCACAATAACATACAGTATCAAGATTCTCTGTATTTTCCATCTTTATGTGGCTGTATTTTAAACTCTATTTCTTTTATTTTTAACTTTTGGCTTTTTGAGACAGGGTTTCTGTGTATCTTTGTTCTGGAACTCACTCTATAGGCCAGGCTGTCCTTGAACTCAAAAAGATCTACTTGCCTCTGCCTCCCAAGTGCTGGGATTAAAGGTGTGTACCACCACACCCAACTACTCTCTTTCTTTCTTTTTTATTTTAAGGACTTTAACCTTTTTCTTTTCTTTCCCAAGCCAGCATATATTTTTTAACACACAGTAAACCATTTAAAGATTTTTTTCCTTTGAATCTTTCTTTACTGTATATCTCTCTTTTTCTGACTACACCAGTCTTTAATTTACCAAGCAATATGGGTAGGATTAAAGCCGTGGCTTTGATGGCTGGATCCAGCCCATTCCTTAGCTTTCTGTGATTCCAGCCTCATGGCAGAGGTACTGGCTGTAGCCATGTTTATTGCCACAACTCTATGGTGTTTCAAGCTGCATCAATGTGCTCACAAATCACACTCAAATGTTCTATAGTTGGACCGCCTGCCTGAAAGAGTCAGAGTTTTCCCTGGCAGGATGGTCAGCATTTTAAAATGGCACGGCTTTTTTCTTGCTATGACTGAAAACTGAAAAGCATGCGGTCAGCTTTTCATCAACACTATTTAAGTGTTCATGGCAGGACCTCTTAAAAGAGCTGCAAGGTTTTATAGCTAAAGCTGAGTCAGGAAGCCTCTCTTAGATGAGAGCACTTGCTTGCCTCTAGCAAGCAGAGCAGACCTGAGAAATCGCTGCTACCAAGAAAACATGCTTTACTCTATTCTTTCCCAAGCTTTCCCAGGCTTTCCGTGGATGTAGTTATCCATGCGGGCACCATTTTGTAATATGAAGGCCTGTTTGGGGGGGGGGTGTTTCTGTCCTGCCCGGTTCCTGCAGCCAGTAAGCCCCAAAGAAAATCACACAGAGAGTCTACATTAATAATAAACTGATTGGCCCATTAGCTCAGGCTTCGTAATAGCTCTTATAACTTGTATTAACCCATTATCCTTATCTATGTTAGTCACATGGTTCAGTACCTTTTTCAGCAGGGCAGGTCACCCTGAGAGAAACAATTAATAAATGGGACCTCCTTAAACTGAGAAGCTTCTATAAAATACAGGACACTGTCAACAAGACAAAATGACAGCCTACAGAATGGGAAAAGATCTTCACCAACCCTTCATCAGACAAGGGCTTATCTCTAAAATATACAAAGAACTCAAGAAATTGGTCATCAAAAGAACAAATAATCCAATAAAAAAATTGCGGTACAGACCTAAACAGAGTACTCTCAAAAGAGGAATCTAAAATGGCTAAAAGACCATTAAGGAAATGCTCAACATTCTTAGCCATCAGAGAAATGCAAATCAAAACAGCTCTGAGATTCTATCTTACACCTGTAAGAACAAACAAGATCAAAAACACTGATGACAAGTTATGTTGGAGAGGATGTGGGGTAAAGGAACCACTCCTTTATTGCTGGTGGGAGTGCAAACTGGTACAGTTGCTTTGGATGTCAGTATTGTGATTTCTCAGAAAATTTGGAAACAACCTACCTCAAGACCCAGCAACACCACTCTTGGGTATATATCCAAAGGTTGCTCAATCGTACCACAAGGACATGTGCTCAGCTATGTTCACAGCAGCATTGCTTGTCATAGCCAGAACTTGGAAAGATCCTAAACTCCCCTTGACTGAAGAATAGATAAGAAAAATGTGATACATTTACACAATGGAGTACTATATAGCAGAAAAAATGGCATCTTGAAATTTGTGGGCAAATGGATGGATCTAGAAAACATCATATTTTGTGAGGTAACCCAGACCAAGAAAGACAAATATCATGCGTGGCTTTTAGACATAAAATAAAGAAAAACCAGCCCATAATTCACAATCCCAGAGAACCTAGACAACAAATAGGACTCTAAGAGAGACATACATGGATCTAATCTACATGGGAAGTAGAAAAAGACAAGATCTCCGGAGTAAATTGGGAGTATGGGGACCATGAGAGAGTGAAGAAAGGGAGGAGAGAGAGGAAGGGAGGGGAGTGAAAAAAAATATAGCTTAATAAAAACAATATGCTGAGTGAAAGAAGCCAGGCACAATAGTAAAATGGTAAGTAAGATACGATTTATAGAAAGTGTCCAGAAGAGACAAAATTCATAGAGATAATAAGCCAGCTAGTGGTTGTGGGAGGCAGAGGAGAAAAAGAATGGGGACTGCTTAGTGGAGGCTGACCCTCCTCTGAGATATCAAGGTGGAAGGGACAGTCACATTGTGTTTTGAATGTTTCAGTGCCACACAGTGCCCGCTTTCCAATTCTGATGGGTAAGTTGTGCAAGTTTTTCTTCAGTTAGAAGACATAACACACGGGTTCTTGGGGATATGGTAATGAAAAGGAAACTTGAAAACTGGAGTAAAGATGCAGTGAGTAGCTAGAAGAATGAGCAGAGACAGGGCTTTCCCACAGAGTGATGACAGGGGCTGGGAAGATGCTCAGTGGTGAAGTATTTGCATGAAGACCTGAGTTTCAACCCTAGCACCAACATAAAAGCCAGACACTGGTGAGCCTGATTCCCATACTTGGGAGCTCATTGGCCAACCTGTATAGCTGAACAAGTGAGTTTCAGGTTCAGCGAGAGAGAGACCCTGTCTCAAATAACAAGGGAGGAAGTAACTGGATGGCTCAGAAATTAAGAGCACTTGCTGATCTTTCAGAGGTCAGAGTTCAGTTCCCATCACCCATATTTTGTCTACGTACAACTGCTTGTAACTCTAGCTCTGGAGGAGTTGGCACCTTCTTCTTTCCTCTGTGTATACACCACTACCCACATACCCTTGTGGTAACATGCAGACGCACGCACGCACGCACGCACGCATACACACACAGTGAAGAGTGATTGAGGAGGACACCTAATGTCAGCCTGTGCCTCCACATGCACATGCGTATGCACACAATGCTCTTCCTGTGTATGGTATGTGCTACATACACAAGTACCATGGTTTGCAGACTGAAAAGGGCCTTGGAGGTACCACCGGGAACCACTGGGGGCACTGATGCCTTGGAGGCCTCTGGGACAAGAGGGCTTCTGAGAACACTCTAGGACTAGCTTCCTGGGAAGGCAAAGTTTGAGGTTTTAGTCATTCATGGCCATCTGGATCAACTTGTTCCCTTGAGAAATGAGGAGAAGCCACCCTGCTCTTTCCAGAGTCTGACTTCGAGAGAATAATATTCAATTCCAACTGTTACATGCCAGCTCCAATCTCCTTCCTGGGTTACCCCAGGTCTCAGGGGGAATTTAAAATGTTGGTGGAACATTGTGAGTAGTTTTGATCATTTTCAGCCATCTCTCTCTACCCTCCCCATATCGTATCAAAGCTCTGTGCAGTCTTGGGAGTTTCCAGGGCAGGGTTACATCACCGGTGGAGGCAGGGATAAGGAGGAAAGTGGTGGACTGGCAAATGCTCCAGCTTATCCAGCAGGCATTGCCTATAAAGATTAAGAGCGATTGTCCACTTGGCAGGATCTAGAATCGCCATGGAGACAAACCACTAGACATGTTGATTCTGGGTGTCGGATTCAGGTTCTACGCTTCATGGCGAGAGCTTTACTCTAGGTTATCGAGCCAGTCTAATAAGCATCACTTTAAGGACAATTTTAGGTTCATTGAGAAGCAGAAAAGATAGATATTCCCCTACTTTAGAGCTCCCACCTATCCCAGCAGTGATGCTCATACCAGCCTCGTTACAGTGAAGCTGCCTGACACACTGTTGTCACTCGAAGTCCATGGTTTACACTAGGATTCTCTCTTGCTGATGTGCATCTTAGGGTTTAGAGCATGTGTGATGACTTGTGGCTACCATTATGGTGTCACATGGAATAGTGTCCCTGTTCTGAAAGTCCTCCTGGCTCTGCTTCACCCATGAACTTTTAACTCCAACGTTTTACTTTTTCCACATTACCCTTCTGTATTAGGAACCATACAGCATGCAACCTTTGAAGGCCTGCTTCTTTCACTTAGCCGCATGTATTTTGAGTTTCTTCCATTTCTTCTCATAGCTTTGTAGCCCACCCTTTTCAGTACTGAATTATTTCTCATTATTTGGAAAACCACGCTTTTATTAATTTGCCACTGGAGAACATTTTGGTTTCTTTAAGTTTTCCAGTTAAGAAAAAGAGGATATAAGTATTACTGTGCTAACATTTGTGTAGAAATATTCAGATCTTTTGAGTGAAAATCAAGGAACACAACTGTAGGGTCACATGGAAAGGGTATGTTTAATTTTGTAAGAAATTAACTCATCTTCCAAAGTAGCAATGATTGCCAGTTCCCAGTGTCTGTCATCCTTGTTTGTACCTGATGTTACCAGTGTTTTGGATTTTGACCACTCTAAAGGTAGGTAGTGCTACTTCATTGATGTTTTAATTTGCAGTTACCCAATGACAGTCTGAACACATTTCTATCATGGAAAATAGAAAAGGTTCGTGAACCCCAGGCCAGCTTAGACTACACAGCAAATGCCAGGCCAGCCTGGGCTACAGAAGATCCTGTCTCTGTAAAGCACTACACAGCAACAACAACATTACAGACAACATTCATGTATGCTAGCTGTAAAATAAACACCCCTCTAATTGACAACGCATTCAAGAGGCCTTTGTTTATTCCCAAGTCCTTTACAGAAGCCCAGCAGCCTTCCTCCCGAGATCCTCAGTAGCTGACTGGTTTTTGTGGTATGATTGTGTATGTATTCACCTCACAGCATAGCTTAGCTTTGCTTATTTTAAACTTAAGAATCATACCTGGCATATTTTTTCAGGTTTGGGGCTTTTTGTTTCACTTTTATGAAATTATCCTATCCTTGTGCTGTGCCCAGTGAATGTCATTCTTTTTTTGTTACAGTATGGCGTTTCATGAAAAGGTCATAGTGCAATTACTTACTCAGAAGAAATCTGATGGATGTTGGGCAGACTCCATGTGAGCTGCTCTTTCTACTGACTCAGGCTGTGTTGACCTCTTGAAGAGCAAAAGTAATGTAGATGTGTTCAAAGGACTGTAACTTCCTCTCTGTGAGCTATTGTGTTACAGACCTAGCAACATTGTAAACACTGTTCGGCTTATTCCAATGCAGCAGGGGTACAAAGCTGTTTCATTCCAAGAGTTTTGGGACACTCATAAGTCCAAGACTGGTTGACATTACAAAATTAGGCTAAGAGGCATGGTGTTCTTTGTGGTTTGGGCTGGTGCTAGTACCTGGAAACTCCACACAACATTGCTGAGTAAGGTGCAGGAAATTCCACAGAGCAATGGGTCTAGTTAGTATGTAACTTATACAGCCTGCCAGTCATCCTCCTCCCTCTGGACCTCAGTAGCAGTGAAGCTGGGTGTGTCCTTGCCCTGCATGCAGCCCTCTCACTTTAGGGCTCTTCTACTTGCAAGATCTGTTTCTGGGAATTATAGACTCTCCATTTATATTACCTACAAAATAAATTTTATTTGTTTATTTTTCTGTTTACATTTATATGGTGGGCATTTGTGTATATGTATGTTTCATATGTGTGTGGGCCCATGTATGTGAGTGTGTTGAGACCTGAGGTTGGTGCCAGCAATTTGCCTCCACCACCCTTCTACTTTATGCACTGAGGCAGGATCTCTCAATCAAACCCAGAGACTTTGGGTGCATCTAGTCTCACTACTTAGCTTGCTGTGGGGGGTCTCCTGTCTTCTTCTGAGGGAGGAATTCCAGGCAGGCCTCTATGCTCACCCAGCATTGATGTGCACACTCTGGGGACCTGAACGCTGGTCCTGACATCTTTGGGGCAAGCACTGTAACTGTGGAGCCATTGTCCCAGAACCATGAAGGTTTATTCAGCTTAGCTCGACAGTTTCCAAGTCTATGATGCCATCTTTTGAGCCCCATGCCCACCTTTTAGTGGCACTTTCAGATTCTGTATGCAGCCTGCTCCTGATATCCAGACAGATGGCGGCCAAGCAATGGCCACTGTGTGGTGATGATGAGGGAGTTCCTAGAGATGCTTTCTCATTCCTTCTTTTTAATTTTTTTTTATTGTTTGAGAATTTCATATGTGCACACAATGGGCTTTCATCAAATTTGCCTTCTGTTCCCTCCCTTCCAATTCTTCCCCCTTTCCTCCTCTTGTTTCCTTCACAACTTCATGGATACTCTTTGATCTCTCTCTCTTTCCTTCTCTTTTCCCCAACCCTCCCAACCCACTGAACCTACTTTGTACTGACTGACACATGGGCTCAGCCATCCACCAGAGCATGAATAGCCTCTTGGCGTAGTATGGAGGTCAGCTTGTTGGCTCCTGGCCGCCCGGCTAGCTTAGCCCCAAAATAATCACAAAAAACTGTATTAATTAAATCATTGCTTGGGCCATTAGCTCTAGCTTCTTATTGGCTAACTCCTATATTAATTTAACCCATTTCTATTAATCTGTATATCACCACGAGGTTGTGGCCTACGAGCAGTTTCAGCATTTTTATCTCCAGCGGTGGCTCCACGGAATTTCTCCGACTCCGCCCTTCTTCTCCCAGCATTCAGCCTAGCTTTTCCTGACTACCTAAGTTCTGCCTCGCTGTAGGTCCAAAGCAGTTTCTTTACTTCCACATCTTCTCAGGGGCTGAATCTTTGAAGAAACTGCAGCCCCTTCAGTTGCCAAGAGTACCTTAGATTCTACAGCTGCATATGTAGGCACAGGCTGGGGCAGGGGTAAAACTCTAACTGACAGGGTGGTTGGGGGGCAGACTTCAGGGTGGAGAAAGAAATAAAATACAGCCAGGAAAGACTCTGGGCAGCAGAAGGAAGCCGTGGGGGAGGGCTGAGATCTGAGACCTGGCTTTGGGCACACCTGGGAGTTATCCTTACCCTCACTGAGTGCCAGCTTCCCTGTGTGGGAGGGTTGAACAGGCTAATGTCATGCCTCCCCCTCCCCCATGTACAGCACTCAGAGAGTGGGAAGACGCTGTTGCTGAGGCTCACTCTGTTCTGTAGTCCTCTGTCATTTCCTCCTCTCTCTCCACCTCTTATTTTCTCTTTTCCAGTCAGCCATAGGCTAGGAACTTCAGGTCCCAAAGAAGCTTTGATTGTCTGTCTCCCTGACAGCTCCTTTCATCTCAGGAACATTTTGCAAGCCAAATCTAATCGATGCAGGACGGCAGGCTTGCCAGGAGGGGCGCATCTTCCAGTGTTAGCTTCCAGAGCTCTCTCTGCTTAGGGAACTGGCTCTCACATCCCCTGGACATAAGGGCACTAGGTCCAAGGCTCAGCCCTACTGTGTTCTCCTCACTTCCTGAAGGCCTTTTCCCCCAAGATCAGGAATCCGAGGCTCACTTGGGATGGGAAAACGGTGCTGGGGAGCTCCAATCCCCAGGTACCCAACCTTTCCCCTTCTCATCCTTACTGTCCTTAGCCACACCAAGGTCAGCTTCTGGCTTATGGTGCAGATTTGGTAAATGCTGAGCAGGGGAGGCCAAGCTCCTAGCTTGGTTTCTAAAGGCTTTGGATATTTGTGTTCTGTGTGAAGGTTTTAGCCATGGGTGAGCAGGGTAGCTAATGCAAAAACAAAATATTCGATTTTTTTCCTTTCTCATTTGGTAAAATGTGTTCCAGACAGCAGTGCTGCGTGCCATGGAGGAAAGTAGAGGAGGCACTTGGGGGAAAGCGGACAGGCACGACGACTTTAGGAACCGGGGCTGTCAGGGGGCGGGACTCAGACAACCAGGACTCACGTTGTGGACTCGTCCTCACAGATAAAAGGGGCCAAATGAAGGAGGCTCAAGTGGCCGCAAGGGAGCCGAGGCGCCACGAATGGACTTCTCACACACCTCGGAGATGGCATGGTGGAAGCACAAAGTCCTGGGTTTTGCAGTCTGGGGTTCTTTTCTGAACACGGTTTGGGCAAGTTTCTAGTTCTTAGAGCCTCTGTTTCCTCATCCATAAAGCAAACAAACAGCACCCACCTGTGGAGGGCGGCAGAGGTGGTGGTGGTGGGGAGGCGCTCTTTAGGAACTAAACAAAGTAGCAGAATGTAGCCCCAAGTAGCTTGAATGTATGATTTGTCGCTGAACTCAAGCGCCATCTTTGCTGCTCCAGGATCAGGGTAGAAAAGCGAGCCCAGCCCCCCCACAGCCTGGGGTCTGTCTGAGGCTATGTGAATTGTAGTCACGTAGGAATCTCTCTATTCCCCTATTGGGTGTCACCCCAACTCCTAGCAGGCACCCTAGTCTTTAGAGTACAGATCATGTATTAACTTGGAGCCCACTTCCCATTAGTCACCGTCAAGATCAGGAGTTTTCTTTGTCTGGCTGTTGGCTGGTGCCATTAAAGACCTTTTATCAGAATCCATCTCTGTATCTATCTCAAACCGGCTATCCATCCCAAACCCCGATCCCTACCCACTCCAGTACCTAACATTTTGCTGTGGATACCTGGGCTCGAAACAGGGACCTTTAGAAACCAAACAGGATTTGCTCAACCCGTGTATTTTCCTTTCTTTTCCTGGTATTCCAAGCAGAAGCCCTGGGGAATTCACGGTGTACAGGGCTGGAAAAGCAGAGTTTATGAATGAACGTCTCAAGGTGTCTTTGGAGCTCGACCAGACTTGTTTGCTTCTAGTTGCTGTGACATGCACACACTAATGTTAGTCACCTTTCCACTGCTGTGACAAAATGCCAGAGACAGTTAACATAAGGAGAGAAGAGGTTTGTTTATTTTGGCTCGTGGTTTTAGAGGTTTCATTTCAGTCCATTGCTTTGGGTCTCGGGCAGAGCAGAACATCATGGTGGGGAGTAAGTGGTGATAGAGCTGCTTCCCTTGTGTCTTGGAGGAGGCAGGAAGGGATAGAGGGAAGGGATGGATAGATGCATGCATGGATGGATGAAGGGAGGGAGAGAGAGGTTATAAAGATCACAATCTGGGGGTTGGAGAGATGACTCAGAGGTGAAGAGCACTGGCTGTTCTTCTAGAGGTCCTGAGTTCAATTTCCAGCAACCACATTGTGGCTTACAACCATCTGTAATGAGATCTGGTGCCCTCTTCTGGCGTGCAGGCAAACATGCAAGCAGAACACTGTGTACATAATAAATAAATAAAATCTAAAAAAAAAAAAAAACCCACCCCCAAACCAAACAACAACAACAAAAAAGATCACGATCTCTACTATTATATTATCTCTGTTAGAGCTCTTCTTTTACTAGGTTCCACCATCTCCTGGTACTGCCACCTATAGGGGACCAAGTCCTGGGAGACAGGTAACATCTCAAATCTCAGTATAGCATTGCTAAGATGGATAAAGTCAGCTGTTAGGACAGAGATGCTGGAAGGTCTCGTGTATTTCCTGTCTGGCCCTTTAAGAAAAGTAGGATGGGGCTGGAGAGAAGGCTTACCAGTTGGGAGCACTTGCTGCTCTTTCTGAAGACCTGATTCAATTCGCAGGACCCACAGGGCAGATTACAATGACCTGTAATTCCATTTCCAGGGGATATGATGCCCTCTCCTGGGCTCCAGGGCACTGCACACATGCTATGCACAGAAGTAAATGTAGGCAAAACACCCATACCCAAACTAAAAATAAACACATCTTTAGAAAAAGAAAAAGGAAAAATTGGCAACTCCTTGATGGATAAGATATATCTCTTACTTGTGAATTAGGGCTTCCAGTGTGCTGTATCATTGGAGCTCTTCCTCTAATGCTCACAGGGCCTGGCTAGTCTTGTTTATGCATGGTTTTCTGGCATCAACACTTTTGTAGATGCATATTCTGTCTGTCTGTCTGTCTGTCTGTCTGTCTGTCTGTCTCTCTCTCTCTCTCTCTCTCTCTCTCTCTCTGTGTGTGTGTGTGTGTGTGTGTGTGTGTGTGTGTGTGCTAAATGATGGGTTTGGGGTTTGCATCTGCTAGGTAAGCATTGCCATAGGAGCTGTATCTCCACCTCTATTTATTTTGTTATTTATTTCGAGAGAGCCTCACTAAGTTCTTCTGGCTGCTCTTGACCTTGGCTCCTTCCTTAGTTGCTGGGACTACAAGCCCTGGTGTGCTATCAGGCTCAGCAGGACCCATTTCTCTGGAAACAAGATTTTCTATGCATGATCGATATCTAGTAATTGATTTATTCACTGAACAAGCATTCCCTGAATGTATTCTACTTGCAGTGGGAGCTACACTTAAATTTCAAAAATCACAATTAAGGTAACATTGAATATTCAGTGTTGGGGGCTGTGGACCCCAGACCCTGAATTTCCTGTAAACAACTTCTTATGCTTGCAGCTGCTCTGAGCAAAACAACTTGTTTTCCTGTGTTTGCAGCTGCTCTGAGCGCGAGACAGGGGAGTGATTTCTGGTAGCTGCAGCTGAAAGATCCCAAAAGCTGGGATGTGGCCAGAACGCTATATACAATAAATTCAGGCCAGAGCCCTGAATACAATAAAGTTGGCATTCTTGGCATTCTTGTTTCAAGGATGACCCGTGTCCCCATGTCTCTGTCTCTGTATGTATGTGTGTGTGTCAGTCTCCAGGCCCCTATCCCAGCTTCTGTACCATCCAGTCTCATAGTAGCATGGATGCTACAATATAGGAGCCAGGCATGGTGGCATCTCAGTTACTTTTGAGCTACTTAAGACAGAGGGCTTGTTTTGGCTCACAGCTCTGGGGGACAGAGTTCATCTCAGCAGGTGTCAGCTGGTCGCATTGTATCTTCCCCAATAGGGTCTAGTTAGTCACATTGTATCTACCCCACTAGAGGCCAGTTGGTCACATGGTATCTACCCCAGTAGGATCCAGTTGGTCACATTGTATCTACCCCCAGGAAGTACCTAGTAAAGAGGAAGTGGGGCTGGGCTATAAAACCTCAATGTCCACCTTAGTGACCCAGTTCCTCTAGCAAGGCTCCACCTTCTAAAGGTCCATAGCCTTCAAAGATTGCCACTAGCTGGGGATCAAGTGTTCAGCACTGGGAGTCTTTGGACAGTTCACAGTCAAACCACAGCAACAGCCCACTTAGGGAAACTGTTCAGAAACGAGTGCAGGACAGGCATTTGTGTCTGTTGTTCATGGTCCTGTTTCCCCAGCCCAGGGACCAACATATAACCTGGCACATGATGCTTTCTAAGCAATACTAATCATTATATACATGATGCGTCATATGTGCCAAACCCTGCGGTCATAGTAGCTTATTCCATCCCCTTTGTAATCCTATGGGATGAAGTAGTAGCAACTGCACCTGTGAGCATAGGCGTGTGGTTTTAATGAGACGTTGCATGAAGGTGGTTGACCCAGTTCCTGGTGCCAGGAAACAGTAGATACCAGAAATATACAACCAAAGCTCATGATGTTTAAACTCAACGATCAACTCTACTGCATTAAAAAACACCTATCATATTTATGCATACCTTTGACAGTGTCCATGAATCTTACAGAAAGGATTAGACCACAAGGGCTCTGGAGGTGGGAGTCAATCTGACTGAGGCATTTGTTACCCCACTGATTACCAGGATCCATCTGCAAGTGTCCCCTTCCTCCTTCACCATCCTGCGTGCTCTACCAAGAGGTTGGCCTTTCTTGACAGAAGAGGACTAGGCTTAGTCATGGGCAGTTGAGAAGCTGCGCTTCCCTTGTTGGAACTTCTAAATTAGCATCCAAAGTCCATTTGTAGGAGGACAGAGTCAAGTCAGGCTTGCAAGACTCCAGACATACTAGATGAGGAGCTACATGTGACTGTCTGACTTAAGAAAGAAAGAAAGAAAGAAAGAAAGAAAGAAAGAAAGAAAGAAAAGAAGGAAGAAAGAAAGACTCTGACATAATCAATGAGTTCATCTTTTGCTGTCTTTATAATATGATGACATTATTTGGAAGCAGAGAGAGGTAGGTGGGCCTGGTCAGATGAAGTAGATGACCAGGGGCATGTCCTTGGGGCCCATTTCCTGCCTTTAGTCTCCTTCTAGTTTCGGTTTGTTTCCTGTCTGCTATGCTGTAAGCTGCTCTGTGCTGTCCTCCTCACTATAATGAACTGATGGCCTCTATGTCACCGTGACCAGATTAGACCCAGCACTCATCTGGTGGAAGGGGGCTTGGCATGGGCATTGGGAGCACAGAGTCCCTACATGGAATTTCATCTCAATAGTATGCAGTCTGTGAGTTGAAGCTACAGTAAAACTCCAAAGGCTGCAACGGGCTGGTTTGTACTGGTTCCAGGACTCAGTCCAGTCTCTAAGACAGGAAAGGGGTTGGAGAGATGGCGGAGTAAAAGTGATTGCCATACAAGCATGAGGATCTGAGTTCAAGTCCCAGAACCCATGTAAAAATCTAGGTGTGCAGTGGTGGCACACGCTTTTAATCCGCCACTTGGGAGGCAGCGGCAGGCAGATCTCTGTGAGTTAGAGGCCAGTTTAGTCTACAAAGTAAATTCCAGGGCAACCAGAGCTGTAACAAAGAAAAACCCTGTCTTAAAACAAAACAAAACAAAAAAATCTAGGTGTGGTCAGTGAGATGGCTTAGTGGGTAAAGGCACTTGCTGCCAAGCTGAAATGACCTGAGTTTGATCCCAGGGACCCACACCAGGGAAGAAGAGAACTGATAATGCAAGTTGTTGTCTGACATCTACATACATGTGACATGCATGCATATGTGTTCACACTTAAATAAACAAATAAATAAAATTATTAATTAAATTAAATAAATGAAAGAATTAAAGTTTTATTTTTATTGTATGTGCATGAGTGTTTTGCATGTATGTATGTATGTACATCATATGCACATGCCTGACTGTTGAGACCAGAAGAGCCCATCAGATGCCCTGGATCTGGAGTTAGAGTTAGTTGTCAACCTCATGTGGATTCTGGGAACCAAACTGCGGTCCTCTATGAGAGCAGCAAATGCTTTAAGCCCTGAGCCATCTCTCCAGGTCCCCAATCCCCACCAAATTGTTTTTTGCTTTTTTTTTTTAAGCCAGGCATGGTGTTACTTTCCCCAGTGCTGGGGTGGCAGGGACAGGAAGATCCTTGGGGCTCACCTGCCAGCCCTCCTAACTTAACTGGTGTTCCAGGTCAGTGAGAGACCATCACCAAAAAGCCCCAAGTCAACAGCACCCCGAAGAATGATGCCTGAGGTGGTCCTCTGACCTTCGTATGTATACAAACACATGATCCACCACATCTCACAGAGGGCACTGCCACTGCGGTCTTCACGGGGTTAACGGAGTCAGCATGGCTGAAGAAAGGGCAGGACCTAGCAGGAAGAGCTCATTACTGATCACTTTGTCATTTTAATAATCCTTACACTGTGCAGAGGAACGGGGAAGAAGATGCCACCCTCAACCACACAGCAGCCTCCAGTTCTCAAGCCCCAGTGCCCGAAGACATCAGGAAGACATGCTCTTGACAGGTTAATGGCGTTCACCTGGTTGCGGGACACTGGCTTTTATTCCCCTTTTCTCCCAAGCTAAAAGAATAGTATACTGTTTTTATGATGTACCTCTCTGCTCATCCACAGCCCGGTGACCCAGGAGTCTCACTGCTCATCCTCTGGGGGATTCTGTGTAGACTGCTTGTCTTGGCAGAGGACGGATGAGGCAGGCTTGTCTGGCCTGTGTCTAGACATTTTATTACTCTGGCCTGCTGTGGAAATTCTGAGAAATCACTTCTCAACAAAACTTCAGGCTCTGGGCAATGGACACGAGTCAAGGAGGCTTACCAGTGTGACCAGTGAAGCCCTCCAATAGGCGATGTGGATAATGGGGGAGGTTAAGCGTGGTGGCACAGGGGCGTATGGGAAATGGTATGGTCCCCTCGGTTTTGCGATGACCCCGAAGTGCTGTAAAGATAGTCTAATAAGAAAAACAAAAACAAAAACAAAAACAAAATGAGTCCAGGGCTGGAGAGAAGCATGGAGGTGGATCGGGGAGAGGCTATCTCACTATCACCAGTGGTCAGCCATTGTGTCCAATGGGGAGACCAGGGTTCACAGGGGCCTCAGACAGTCACATGACTGAGCTGGGGATAAGTGGCCTAGTTCTTGGAGCCTCGCTGGCCTGTGACCATGTATGGCCTGGAGTGCTTGGGGGACACTGACTGGCTGCTTAATCTTCTTCCTTGGCCTTGCATTCATAGACACACCTCTGGAAGACGGGGGTACAAAGAGGAGTCTGGCAGGCTACAGCCAGTCCCAGCATGCCTGATCCATCTTACACAATTGGTCTTTCCTTAAAGCCTTCTTTCAATGACCTGCTTTTAGATTGTTCTGTCCTTGAGTCCTTGAGTCAGCACAGTGTTAGAGGAACAGCATTGTGCTAGAGGAACAGAACCCACAGAACAAATGTATTTTCTCGAAGGGGGATTGGCTTACACAATAATAACTGAGTGGTACAACAATGCTCTGCACATTGCAGAGGCTGAGAACCCAGTAATTGCTTAGTCCATGAGGCTGCATGCTTCAGCAACTCTAGTCTGGTACTGAAGGCCTGAAGGATTCCTGGAGATCTTCAGAGGAAGATGAACTTGCCAGTATGATTCAAAGGCAGACAGGTAAAAAAAAAAAAACAAAAAAAACCTTTCTCTTATATATAGGCTTATATATAGGCTACCAGTGGAAGGTCCCACTCATATTCGGGTGGGTCTCCCCATTTCAATTATCCTAAAAAATCCCTCACAAGGGTGTCCAGGGATGTGCCTTGTAGTTGATTCCTGATTGAGTCAAGCTGACAACAATGGGTAGCCGTGCATACACGGAGATCAAACCATATGTATGGTTGAAGATCTGCCTTTGAGATCAGATATGATGGTGCAGTCCAAGCCACCCTTGAACTTTCAATGTTCTTGACCCTGCCTCCCAAGTAGTTGTGATTGACAGGTCTGAGCTGCTATGTCTGGGAAGTCTCGGTTGTTTTAATGATTCTGTCTGAGTCACTCATCTCAGTGGAGGCTGCCTAACTTTAGAGAGTAAGGCCATTTATTGAGCTAGCTGGTCTGGAGGGTATAGAGCCTGCAGAAGATCAGTTCTGGAGAGGGCCCTTGGCTGCACTGTGTCACGGTAGGTGGTGGCGGCTGGAGCACTTGGGGAGAAAGCAGCCCCATCTCCTGGGCTTGCTCCTGGTATGAAAACCCCTCTCAGAATTCTGGTTTTGTGCTTTGATGCTGAAACACCTGCCTAGCTTTCATGAGGTCCTAGGTTCTATTTCCATCACCACAAAAGCAAAAGCATCAGAGGCTCCCAATTCCTGGGAGGGCACACCTTTGGGGACCTGAGACTTCCAACCTCTTAAAAGTTCACTTCCTGAACATTTCACATTGGAGATCAAACTTCCAACACAGAAACCCACCAAGACACATCAAATCCCAAATCCTAGCACTTTCCAGAGTGTTCTTTATCTCTGAGACATGAGTCACTGTAAGTCCATATACAGTTAGGGTTCGTGGAGGACAGAACCATGACACAGAGGAGATGTCAGTAGATCAACCTCTAAAACTGCTAAGGTGAAGAAGACTTGGGAAGGAAAGCTAAGTGAAGGCTTTTGAGATGGAGAGATTTACTGGATGCTGCAGGGGGCTGAATGAGGTCACAGAAACATTAGAGTGAGGCCAGAAAAATCAGAGAGATGTAGGGATGGACTAGATGTCAGAGAGGCAATCTCAGAGTGAGGATGAGCTGCAGTTCAAAAGGAGGTGCTGGATGAGGCTGGTCCAGGGGTCAGAGAGGAGATATTGGGGAGAGTGAGCTGGAGGTCAGAGAGGAAGAGATGCTGGGTTATCTTTCTCTGCCCTTCCCCCGAACTTCTTAGAACTCTCCCATAGGAAGAAGGACCAAATTCATTTCTTGACATCTGTCTTTGCAGAGCCTGGTGGAGGAAGGCAGGCAGTGTCCCTCGGGGCTGGCTGTGTCAAGGGAATGGGACCAGGCTGGGTTCTGATTCCAGTCCTCCACCAGCCATGCCTGCAGTGTGCAGAATCTTGATCAGTGAATTTCTGGCATGGCCTTCTTTGTCCTGGCCTAAGAGGGCCTTGGGGATCTGGTGGGAGGCAGTGCTGGGTACTAATATAGCACTTCCGACATTAGCACTGTGCAGAGGAACAGGCTTCCTCTAGCATTGTAAAGGCTTCCAGCAGGGAATGGCGCTGGCTGGCTGCTGTCCAAGGTTCCGGGGTAGGAGCCAATGTCAGACCTAATCGACATGGACACTTGCAACGGCTTTGAGCTCTGAGCCAGCCCTGGGTTTGAATGTCAGCTCATATTTCAGTAGCTGTGTGAACTTGTTAGGTCACACTCCACGCTCATAACTGGAGTTATTCATTGGTCATCTGCTCCCATGGGCCACCTGGGACTCAGTGAGCTCTTTACTTCTATTTCCAGGTCATGGCCTTGTAATCCTGAGGTCAGGCGCACCTTCATAGTGATGGAGGAACTGAAGCTCCATGAGATTCCTGACTTGCTGGAAACCCAAGGCCAAGGAAGACAGCAGGTCCCATGGGCAGGCAATCAGGCTCCTGAGGCCACTGCTAAGTGTGGGCACTACAGACCTAACAGTGACCATAGCTGCTTCCTGGACTGTTGTGCTGACTGCAATCGGTGCTGCAGTGGGTATCTGAGATATAGCAGGCATTTTCTTTTGCATCCTTTCTCCCGTCCCTTTTTTTATTCTTTTTCTCTTTCAGTAGGGTCTTCTGTAGTCCAGATTGTCCTCCAGTTCTGTGGATGACCTTGAACTCTTTCTTGCTCCTTCTGCCTTCACATCCTGAGTGTTGGGATCACAGGTGTGTCTCACCTGTGATTTTGAGCATGCTAAGCAAGTCCTCTAGTCATGGAGCCAACATCCGCCATCTGGCATTTTCCCTGTCTAGCGGGTCCTCCAGTTGCTTCTGTCGTTGTTCCTTCAGCCACTGCTGTCTTCCCTGCTTCGGCATCACTGCTATTCCCAAGCATCCCTCTCCTTCCTTCGCCTCACTTGGGCCCAGGTAAGGCAGCACTGAGGCCGAAATGTGCATATACTCAAGTGACTCAATGACTTATCCATATGACCATAATTTATTTAAAAAGCATTCGTGCTGCTGGGTGGCAGTGGTACACACTTTTAATCCCAGGACCTGGGAGGCAGATCTCTGTGAGTCTGAGGTCAGTCTGGTCTACAAAGTGAGTTCCAGGACAGCCAGGACTGTTATACAGAGAAACCCTGTCTTGAAAAATTGAAAGAAAGAAAAAAAAACACCCCCCACCAAAGAAAAAAAAACAAAGCCAAAGCATTGTGTCACTTCCCAGATGACCTTCAAGTTCACCTGCAGTCACTCTTCCTCTTCTCTTTGTCCCTGTGCAACTTTAATTAGCCTGGCTCTTCTGGGCCATTTAAAAAACACAATTTATTTTAATTTTATGTGTATGGGTGTTTTGCCTGCATGCATGTCTGTGCACCTTGTGCAAGCCTGGTACCCGGGAAGTCAGAAGGCATCAGATATCCTGGAACTGGAGTGACAGACAGTTGTGATGTGGCTATTGGGAACTAAACCTGGGCCCTCTGCAAAGAGCGGCAATGGCTATTAACCACTGAGTCATCTCCCTTGGCTTAGGATGTCTTTGGACATTGTCTTCTTGCACTTGGAATGACGGTGCTGACCATGTGTCAGCATTTTATTTATTTCTCTCATTGTAGGCTGCTCCGTGGCTCAGGCAGACCACCGTTTCTTTTTGCATCACTCAGGTAATGGGCTTTTGAGTTGCTTATACTTCACACTCCCCCAAGCATCATATCCACTGTGTCCACATCTACTGACCGAAGAGGAAGCACGAAGGGCAGGGTGGGACCTTTTTCTAGTGCCATCAGCTACTATGTGATGGAGGTGTCTGAACGAGGAAGGTTCTCTAGTGTTCTTAAATCTTGTCCTACTTGTCTCTCATATTAAACTCCTGGCCAGTGTGTGCATATTAATCTGTGTTGACTGATTGATCATCTCTTAGTCAGGCTTCATGCTTCTGCAATCCAAAGGCATGGAGTCATCTGAACATCCAAGTGTGTCTCTAGGTTTAGAGACTCATGCTCGCATTCTGACCCCTTTACCTGAGAGCTGTGTGATGCTCATCCTCTTGTCAACCTCTCTGAGCTGCGATGTTCTCATCTGTGATGTACTGTGTTAGTGACTTCTTTCAGAAGATTGACATAAGGATTCATGAAGGAGAGTTTCATCCCTGGAGGTGCCTGCCACATTTGTAATGCTTCTGCACCTTGACCAGCTGCTGTGGAGCTGGGGTAAGTGCAATGGATAAGCTACTCGATGCACAAACAGAAGCACCAGAGTTCAGATTCCCCAGAAGCCAGGGAAAGTGGATATACTAACACCATCTGTAATTCCAGTGTTATCATGGAGAAATGTGGGGCAGAGATGAGAATCTCAGAATCTCCAGGGCCAGCTCGTCTGGGCTATGCAAAGACGGGCAGCAGGAGACCCTATCTCAGATAAGGTGCAAGGTGGACTGATGTTTGGGGTTGTCCTCTGCTTTTCTCCCATGTACTGTGACACAGGTACACCTATACTCATGAACACTAGCATACACACACAAACACAAGCACGCACATACACACACACAAATGTTGCTGCCATGAATTTCTAGAAGAGGACTTTTCTTAGCTCTCCTTACAGATGAGGAAACTGAGGCTCAAAGAGGCATCTGGTTCTGGCTCTAGTCCAAGTTCCCAGTTTAATCTTTCTCCCGTCTCTCTGTGCCATCTGACAGCATCTTTTCCCTGGACCATCCAATTTGGGAAAGCCTCTGGAATGGGGAGAAAGTAGCTCCAGCTGTCATCTCCTGGCCTTATGACAGACCTGTGATGGGAGAATGGGCTGTAGGCCCATGATTCCTTTTTATTCCAAGGTAGTTACATCATACAGGCTAAGGAAAGTGTCTTCTCTGGAGGTCTCTAATGGACAGGAAAGGCTCACACTGAAATAGTTATGTGTAATTCAGGACTTTGGAGTCCAGCTGGCCGGTAGAGCATCATGACCTCAGGCACACAGAGTGTAACAATCTTAATAACCACGTGGATATTCTCGACTATAAGTCTTAGAGGTCTCAGTTGGCTTCTGATGGGTTTGCCACACAAAGTAGGCACTCCACTTGCAGTAAGAGGTGTTTTGTGGAGGGGGAGATAGAGATTATTTATTCGCTTCTCAATTCAACAAATCTTTATCGAACATCTACAGTGTGTTGTGGACATGCCTAAAAGCCAATGTTATGAGTTGGATAAGATCAATGCCGTCCCTGCCTGATCAGTTCACGGTGTGATCAGTTGTAAGTACCAAACACCCCTCAGATAAGAGGCTCAGTTTTCTTGCGCTAAAGGAATTTGGGGGTGGGCATTTCAGGGATGGGCCTGTTCTTCAAGGGTGCTATCTGCTTTGCCAATGGCTTGATTGTTATTCTAACAATTGCAAAATGGCCACCATACTTCCTGAAATTATATTTGTATTCCAGCTAGACAAAAAGCCCCCTCTTTCCTGTGTGCCCACCTCCCTTGTGGAAGTTCTTTTCAGAAGACTCCATTTCAACCTAATTGATTGAAACTTTGAGCTACGAGTGGGTGACAAATTGCCCAGAAATGTAAGGGAGGAAGAGGAAAAGGGGAAGGGGCTGGGGAATGGGAGGGGAAGGGGAGGAGGAGGAGGAGGAGGAGGAGGAGGAGGAGGAGGAGGGAAAGGCAAGTGAATCTAGAGTGGTTCTCAGTTTCTATTGTGTTCCTTCACGAGGTCTCCAGGCTTGAGGAGCAGACTGAAAAGTAGCAAGTCAGCTCATCGTGAGCTGTTGATTGATGATCATTGGGCAGGGCTAGGGGAGGGGCGTCTGAGGAAAGACTGCCTATTTCTTAGGCTGCGTAGGAATGGAACCGAGGACCTTGAACATGCTAAGTAAGCACTCTGCTGCTGGGTCACATGCCCAGCTCTGCTTGGCTGGTTTATTTTCTTTTTTTTTTTTTATGTTGAATTTATTTATTTATTTTGTTTACTTATTTATTTATTTATTAAAGATTTCTGTCTCTTCCCCCCCAGCCGCCTCCCCTTTCCCTCCCCCTCCCCCAATCAAGTCCCCCTCCCTCGTCAGTCCAAAGAGCAATCAGGGTTCCCTGCCCTGTGGGTTTGTTTGTTTTGTTGTTCTGTTTTGATTTTGGGACAGGATCTCACAATGTAATCTCAACTGGCCTAGAATTTTCTTTGTAGACCAGGTAACCTTGAACTCACAAAGATTCACCTACTTCTGTCTCATTAGTGCTGAGATTAAAGGTGTGTGCCACTCTGCCTGGCCCCTTTGGTTGTTTTGAGACAGGGTCTCAGCCTGTAGTCCAGTTGGCCATGCACATGTGATTGCTCTGCCTCAGGTTCCCTGTGCTGGGATTTCAGGTGTGTGGCACCATGCCTGCCTCTTCCTGGGAAGTGTAGGCTGCTGTGAATGGCTCTCTGTCCACTCTGTTCCTTGGCTTGAGAATTATTCTTATCATCCAAAGTTTCCACTCCAGTTTCTCTTACACATATTTTTTAAATAGTAAACATAAAATATAGTGTTTATATTATATATTTATATATTTGTGTGTGTGTGTGTATTTGAAATAGTTAAGTACTGATAGTCTACTATGGCTGCCCAGCTCGCCTTCTGTTCTTTCATCCTCCCTCCCTCCCTTTCTCCCATTCTTCCTTCAGATTGGACCTAGACCTTACCAGGCAAATGCTTTATCACTGAATTATATTCCAACACTCTCATTATCTTAAAATTTATTTATTTATTTGTGTGCATCTTAATCTGATTTTATTGCTGTGGTAAACACTGTGGCCAAAAGAAACTTGGGAGAATAGAAGGCTTATTTCAGTTCCCATTTCTACATCACAGTCCATCCCTGAGAAAAGTCAGGGCAGGAACCCGGAGTTGGTGATGGACCCAGTCTGATGCCATTTTAATATTAAAAGCTTTCTTATTACAAGGTCAAAATAGGTTCATTCTTGTTGCCTGTAAAAGTTAAATTTGACCAGGTCTTGACTCATTTTCTTGAATTTGCCATGTTCCACACCCTGTACCCTCACCTACACCCTGATAAGATAATATGTTCTAAATAATTTTGAAATGTTCTTTGAAGTTTCTGTGTAACACTTGCAAAAACCCCAGTCATGGAGTTTGGGGGCTAATACAAACCCCACCTTCTCCTGTGTTCCAGACTATTTTCTCAAACCCCGTTTTAGGGAGAGAGCCCTGTCTGACAGAAAATAAAGCTGGATTCATTTGACCAAAGAATTTTGATGATGGCCTTTCCTCTCATTTGGTGGGATTAACAACAGGAAGTGAAGTAGAAGCCATGGAGGAGTCCTGCTTACTGACTGGCTCAGCCTGCTTTTTTAAGCCACCTGGGACAGTGAGCTGAGCCTGCCCACATCAATCGTTAACCAAGAAACACACTACAGACCTACCAATAAGCCAAACTTTTCTCCGTTGACAATCCCTCTTCTCAAATGGCTAGCTTGTTAGAAGTTTACAAAATACTAGAACAGTGTGTGTGTGTGTGTGTGTGTGTGTGTGTGTGTGTGTGTGTGAGAGAGAGAGAGAGAGAGAGAGAGAGAGAGAGAGACGGACGGACACAGACAGACACATAGAGAAACAGAGAGAGACAGAACATGCCTGTGGAGGTCAGGGGACAACTTTCAGGGTCTGTTCTCTCCTCCTTTTGCTTCTGATGGTTGAACTCAGTTTCTCAGTCCTGTGTACTAAGTATTCCTACTCAGTTCCTGGTCCTCTCTTTTCTTTTATTTTGAGATAGTCTCACTAAGTTGCCCAGATTAGCCTTGAGTCTAAAGTCCTGGCAGGCCTTGAACTCTCAGGGTTCCTGCTTCTGTCTTCTTAGCAGCTGTGATGGCAGCCTCTGTCACCAGACCAGGCTCTCCTGGTGTTCAGTGCTGAGTAGGCTGCTGCTGTGGACATAGGGCACTCACTTGACTCCTCCGAAGTTGGATTGGAGCATAGCTTCAGAACCTCACCACCTGCTTGAGACGATGGGGCTGTTTATTCTCCAGTCCACTCCTGTGAGGCTGAGAGCTGTTTCTGCATTGTGACTCTGCATTGATCTCTGCCCTCTCACCTCAGCAGTGATGAACCAAATGTGTCCTAGGATGTTATCAGTACAAACGGAAAGAGGAGGGCTTCAGAAATTGGGTGGGCATCAACACCATCTTAATATAGCAAGACTTGGTGAGACTGTTGGCCTAGGTTTACAATTTCGGATTGATTGATTAATGGATTACGTTTTTTGAGGCAGGATCTCAATCAAACTAGGCCATCCTTAAGCTCACTGTAGCTGACGATGACCTTGAACTCCTGATCCAATGAACTAGTTAGCTGAACAACGAGAACCAAACTCTTACCCACTCTGTGTCCCATAGAGAGCCAGAGCAAGCTTTTTCCCTCAGCTCTTTGGTCCTCCAGAGAAAAGCAGCTGCTCCTCTTCGTTTGTCCTCTGGGGAAAGGTGCCTCAGTTTCCTAAGAATTAAGGGCATAATCAGCTGTTCCTGGGGGGGGGAAGCCCTAAAAATACAGGAGTCACGGTTTTCTAATTAATAACTTTCATCTTCTTTCCTTCCTTTTTATTTTTTATTTTTACAGTGTTAACTGTACTTTACATTGTTAGTTGACCTAGGATTCCGCATAAGCTAGGTAAATGTTTACTCCACAATTTTCTGAAGCATTACTAATAAAAACCTAGAGATAGAAGTTGGGGTTCAACCTAACGATCCGAAAAATAAAACAGCCAGCCACTGGTTCCTACCTCAGACTCTGACAGAATTGGCGATCCTGCCTCCAGGAATCTCAGAATGAGACTGTGTCTGAGAGCTGTCTCCTCCTGTTTTATAATCCTCTCTATGGCTGGAATTAAAGGCATGTACCACTGGGTTTAAAGGCATACACCGCCAGGTTTCTATAGCAACTAGTGTGTCTACTGGGATTAAAGGTGTGTGTTACCACTGCCTGGTCTATAAGGCTGACCAGTGGGGCTGTTTTACTCTCTGATCTTCAAGCAAGCTTTGTTTTTAAAATACAAATGAAATGCCACTACAACTTCCTCTACTTTAAAAGAGAGAGAGAGAGAGAGAGAGAGAGAGAGAGAGAGAGAGAGAGAGAGAGAGAGAGACTCTTGCTAAATTGCCCAGGCTGGCCTTGGACTTACTAGCTTGGCTCAGCCTCCAGCACAGCTTGGAAGACAGGTCTGCATCACCAGATTGGTGTTAGTTACTTTTCTTTATATGTATAGGAGTCAGGTCAGAGGACTAATTTCCCTGGTCTATCTGGCCTACCCTGCCCCCCAAACGCCTATAAGGGCCTTACACCTGCAAACCCAAGGCAAGTGGCCTTTTTTTGTTTTATGTGCGTGCAGGTGTGTGTGTGACGATGCATGTGCGGGTAGGTGCATGTGCACATATGTATTCTTATGTTTGGTGACTAGAGGACAATGTTGGGTGTCTTCTCAGGCACTATCTTCTCTTTGGACAGGGTCTCTCATTAGCCAGGAGCTGGCAGAATAGGCCATGGAGCCCCAGGATCTACTTGACTGTGTCTCCCCAGTACTGGGATTACAAGCATATGCCTCCATTTTTGTTTGTTTTGGTTTTTTTCCTTGGTCGTTCTGGGCATTGAGTTTAGGGTTTCATGCTTGCAAGGCAGGCACTTGCCCAGCCACACTGTATCTCCATCTTTTTAAAAAAAGTTTTTATTTAAGGAAGAGCCTTATGTGGTCTTCTCCTTGCTATATAGCTGAGGATAACCTTGAACTCCTGATCCTCTTGCTTCTTCCTCTTTAATCTTGGGATTACAGGCTTGCACTCTCATGCTTGGCTGTAAGATAAACAGAGATCTGAAGAGTCTCACTTCCTGGCTTGTTGCCAGCTCCCCCTCCCCCACATTACACCACCTCCAGAATGTTTGGCTCCACCAGGTGATAATGGAGCCAGACATTTCAAGAATGCTGCAGTCTAAGGAGCAGGTGATTTAAAGGCCCAGGAGAAAGAATTTCATACGTCCAGGAAACCGAAAGACCATGCATGTGATGCTGGAGGAACCAGCCAGGATTTGGAGCTGTCCAGCTGCACTAGTACTGTGCCCCATTCCCAGGTGAGAGGCCATCCAAGGTTGTACTAGGAGACAGCACTGGGCAGGGAGACCTTGTCAATCACGCCCAAGAGTTTGGTTGTGATTAGAGATGCATGCCTGTGTGCATCTCCTTACAAACAGGCAGACTTTCCAGATGGAGGAAACACAAAGCATCCTTCTTACTCTGGATGAGGACTCAGCAAGCTGTGGACTCACAGGGTGGGACAAAGGCACAGACAGTGGCCATTTCTGTCTCAGTGGCTCAGTGAATCCAGAGAGGAAGAAGGGGGTGGTGATGGCTATAGCTGGTTAAGTCTCTGCAGATCAGGTCTGGCATGTGTGTTTGGCTGACGAGTATTCTTTCCAGATTAACAGGCCCCAGAACCCCAGAATATGACCCTGAAAACAACATTTTCTGCTCCAATGGGTTCAGGTGAGGTCATAAGGATCAAGGTGGCCAGTGACTAGCACCTGCATACAAAGGCTGGACACCAGGGAGAGGGCCCTGTGACTGGAGGGACGTTGCCAACCATGAGCGTTACAGACAGGTAAATCGAGGCCACAAGGAAAAGTGACTTTTCACATGCTGGTAAGCAAGAAAAAGAAGAGCCAAGCCTGAGTTCCCTTGATTCAAACATGTATGATGTTTCTGTGATGCTACAGGTTTCATGGTGAAAGACAAACTTCACTGGGTGTTAGAATTCTCTAGAGGGAAGGACCAACAGAAGGAATGCCTGAGAAGACTTATTAAATTGTCTTACTTGATACAGGCTGGGTAGAGCAACCACCCCATCTTCCACCAGAGAGACTGAGAACATAGTAGCAGCTGGGTCCCTGTAGCTGCATGTCTTCACAGCCCAGGCTAGCACTGAGGGGCTGGGAGATTCTTTGAAGCTGGCTTCTGGCGTCAGTGAAGAATGATAATAGCAGCAGCAGCAGCAGAAAAGGGGGGAGGCGGAGGAAAGCGAGCCAGGCAGGCAAGGGCACTGCTGTTTGCTCAGATCTCTTTCCTCACAGCTGGGTGGGGCTACCCGCTCCCACACCTCCAGCTATGCCTCTGCTTATGTGCCCTCACAGACCCACTCAGAAGTGTTTCTTAGCCAAATCCAGATGTAACAAAGTAGATAATCATGATCAGCCACCACCAGCGTCTGTCCTGAGATCCTCCCTTTGCTCCTTCCTTTTAAAACATTTCCCCGGTCGACTGGGAGTGGCACCCCACGCACTGTGATGGTGCTGGTCAGAAGGGCTTTCGCCCACAGCAGTCCCCTTCATCTCTGTGCTGTCCTTCTGGGGTGGGTAAGGAAACCAGGGCTCAGGGAAGCAAGTTCTTGGCACTCACACAACCTGTTGGATGCTGCTTTAAGGCAGAGACCAGCCTCTGGAATCCATGCTGGGCGCTGCTCTCCACTGCTCTGGATCTGCCCCTGGCTAGCAGGGTGCCTAATAACACTTTCGCCTCCAGTGCGCTGGTGTTTGGCTCCTGTGTTAGGAGTCAGTGTGTTTGATCAGGGCTCTGTGGCTGACTGGCTGAGTCATGGTGCTATACAGGGTTTGACGTGGCCACCCTCCCCACACCCTGACACACACCTCACACACACCTCAGCTTCGCTAAGAACAGCACCGACTGTTCCTTTCAGGGTGAATGGGCACAGTGTGGCTAGACTATGTTAAATTCCTCAGGGGGAAAGAAACTTTTTTTTTAAAGCCTACAAAATTATCTTTGCAGAGAAACCTCTAAGGCTGTCTTCTGCAGGTGAGGAATGTGGACGTCCACCAGGGGACATGTCCCTGCTTGACCCGAGGACCAGATCTAGTGGCTTGACCCATGACTGTCCGTGCTGCTGGTTCTGGTCTATGTATCTTGGTTTTCCTACGGAAGCCAACTATATATGTATATATATGTATATATATATAGTTGTGTGTGTATACATATATATGTGTGTGTACGTGTATATATACATGTGTATATATTTCAGAATAACTGATTAAATTTAAGCTTCAAAAACACAACACATTTTTTAAAGTATATATCAAATATATTTCTTTGTGAATAATGGGGAGTTGAGATAGGGTTTCATACCATCAAGGCCAGTTTTGAACACCCTTTTTGCTGGAAGCTGGCCTTGAATTTCTGATCCTCCTGCCTCAGTCTTCTAAGTGCTGGGACTATAAGCATGCACCATCATGTCTGGCTTTGGAGATCCTTATGTGAATAAATGTTCACCATGAATCTGAAGTTCTAATTTAATTGGGCATCTCATCTTCTTATTGCCTATTCCTGCAACTGTGACCCCTCACCTCGATGAAATGGTTACAGTGGGACTCTGCAGGTGTCCCAAGTGTGGTCAGCCAGCTCTTCATATCTTTCTGAGCCATGGGGATGATTCGTGTAAAGAGAGAAGATGCGCATTCTATCAAAAATGGGTAGTGAGCTTTCTATTCTTGAAAATCCAGTTGGGGGCTGGAGAGATGGCTCAGTGGTTAGGAGCATTGCCTGCTCTTCCAAAGGTCCTGAGTTCAATTCCCAGCAACCACATGGTGGCTCACAACCATCTGTAAAGAGGTCTGGCGCCCTCTTCTGGCCTTCAGGCATACAGACAGAATATTGTATACATGATAAACAAATAAATAAATAAATATTTTTTTAAAAAAAAAGAAAATCCGGTTGGCACCATTTAAAAAGAGATTCCTTCTGTTGGGCTGCTGCACTGGTGTTAAAGATTGTCTCCCAGGCCACAAGTAAGAGTCAAACTGAAGAATGGAGTCTGAAGTCAAGCAAAAGGGAGGAGAGAGAGAGAGAGAGAGAGAGAGAGAGAGAGAGAGAG